>NC_060169.1:35781763-35839237 GCF_021292245.1 Micropterus dolomieu | reverse complement strand
GCCTTGTTACCACTGTGCAGGCTGCTGGTGGTGGTGGTGTAATGGTGTGGGGGATGTTTTCTTGGCACACTTTAGGCCCCTTAGTGCCAATTGGGCATCGTTTAAATGCCACGGCCTACCTGAGCATTGTTTCTGACCATGTCCATCCCTTTATTACCCATCCTCTGATGGCTACTTCCAGCAGGATAATGCACCATGTCACAAAGCTCCAATCATTTCAAATTGGTTTCTTGAACATGACAATGAGTTCATTGTACTAAAATGGCCCCCACAGTCACCAGATGTCAACCCAATAGAGCATCTTTGGGATGTGGTGGAACGGGAGCTTCGTGCCCTGGATGTGCATCCCACAAATCTCCATCAACTGCAAGATGCTATCCTATCAATATGGGCCAACATTTCTAAAGAATGCTTTCAGCACCTTGTTGAATCAATGCCACGTAGAATTAAGGCAGTTCTGAAGGCGAAAGGGGGTCAAACACAGTATTAGTATGGTGTTCCTAATAATCCTTTAGGTGAGTGTATACAGGAAGCAGTGCTATTTTGACTTGCATCCACCTCATACAGTATCTTTGCCTCCCCTTCAACATTCGACAACCCCATGGTGAGGTTTTGGCTTTCTCTTTTGGCTTTGTTCTGCTAAATGTCCGTGTCTATGACAGACCACATCCTGTAAATGCACAATTGTTAAAATGCCTTCTGGAAAGATGACTTAAATTACGAGTGCACAGTGAAAATTTAATTCCCAACCTCTACCAGTCTCAGTGGGGTTTAACCTAGTGAACCTGTTTGTGGCTTGCACATCATTTATGACTGCTGTCATAAATGACTGCAACCTTAGGTTGTTAGGTCAAATTGTTATTTTATTTAAAACAGGATTTCATGTGTGTTATATGAAAAATGTTTCTCAAGTTTTACACAAAAAGTGTAACAAAAATTAAAGCTGCAAGCAGCGTTGGGCGGGCCCTCGTACTTGAAGGGCGTCGGGGTGTGAGGCAGCCACACTGCAGATTCTGGAGCTCTGCCGGTGCGGCTGTGAATTTGCTACACACTACACACTACACACTACACACGCTGCATGAAGGTGTTATACGTCACTTCCTGTGTCCCCTTTGTGGCGCTCTAGAGCACTTGGCGATACGAATATAAATGAATACTGGCGTGTACATGTGTTCGGGGTGGGACAGTTATCAAGCACGTGCAAGTTTTGTGCAGATGTGAGCATGTACACTGAAGTTACAACTTCCTGTGTCATAGCGAAGAGTTTAACTGCGCTGCCACGCCACCGCCACGCCGTTAACTGCAAACTCACAAGTTTTGCAATGTGGCTTCATCAATGTGTTAAGGGTTTTCTAGGACAGTTTTGAAGTTGATATGTCTGACCTGCTCGGAGTAGTACATTACAGCGTAAAAAGTGTCATTTCCTGTTGCCAGTAGGTGGAGCTATGACTTTGAGTGAATATTGGCATATGGATGTGTTCAGAGTGGGACTTGGTGCAGATGTGAGCATGTACACTGAAGTTACAATACCTTCCTGTTTTATGGCGAATCATCAATTTTGGACGCCACGCCACAGGCACGCCATTCCACGAAAACTCATTGTTTGCACAACTTTTAATCGTCAATGGGTTTAGACTGCACAGCACAAATCTGAAGTCAGACTAAATCCCTAGCAGGACTTTGTTAAAGTAAAAAGTGTGTAAATTGCCAAAAATGACCATTAAATCCAAAATGGCCGGCTTCCTGTTTGGTTTAGGCAATGGTTCCAAGAGGCTTTTTTGTGCGTCTGGACATGATACACGTACCACAGAAATGTCGTACACGTAGGTGAAACTTTGTCCGGGGGCTGCTCTGTAGGGGGCGTTAGAGAGCCATTTTGCCATGCCCATGCGCGAAATCCATAAAATACTCACGCACATTCCAACACATTCTTACTCCCAATTCATCACATATAGATGCTTGGTCAAGACCCCTTGGCGTCGCTTGTTAACACCCTGGGTACCCTCTTTTGCGTTGGTTTTGCATGTGTAGGGCTCCGCAATCAAGTTAGCGATAAGAAATATGCAACATCCGGTTACATTTTCTAAAACTAGTGTTAAAGGTTGTGAAACGGCATGTGGTTAACACTAAAAAATTGCAACTTGGTTGGGTTTAGGCAACAAAATTACTTGGTTAGTTTAAAACTGAAAAGTGCCCAAAGGAAGTAAGAAAGGCAAATAGTAACAAATATATTCGCAAGTGGAGATGAAAGGGTTAAAACCGTTTTGAGCCTTCCTGATTTCAAAAAGGTTTCACACACAAAGTTTAACGTTTTTGTAATGATAAAATCTTGTTGATTTATCAATCAATCATTTCTTGCATTTGTAGCGCCCCCTATTGGCCGATTTGAATGAAACCTTCAGTGTATGTGTGGGGTCATTATATAGACATATCCCGGAAGTTTTGATTGGACAAACATTTTGTGATTTGTAGCCTGAATTGGGTTAAATCACTTGCTGTTTGTGTGCATTTATTTCAGGGCATGACCAAGGTACTTATGTGGTCTTTCTGATTTGTGTCCATTTATGTCCTGAGGCACGCCCCTTTTGAAGTTCATTGGTGAATATCTTGAAAAGGAAATGAGATATCAACAAGCTTTACAGAACTTTTGTTCACATTGGTCACCTGATGACCCACTGAAAACGTGGTGGAAATCGGAGCTACGGTCTAAGAGGAGATGTAAAAAATATTTGTTTTTCAAAAAAAATTTGTAGGCGGACCTTAATGGTCCTTAATGGCTTTTTTGTAGAGCACATTGAGCTGGACCTGTGTGAGAAATTTTATGTCAATCGGACATACGATGTGAAGGGCGTGGCCTTTCAAAAATCAACTTTTCAATTACAGCGCCACCATGAGGCTGATTGAGTTCATATTTCTATGGAAGGCACATGCACACCATTTCCAGCTATTTCCCCAAGTTTCATGTCTCTAGCTCATTCCAGCTCACTGGAATTTGAGCCGTCGCATAAGACAAATAATAATTAAAAAACGGCAGAAAAACAACAGGGTTCCACCGCCACGTGGTTTGAACCCTTATAATAATAATAATAATAATAATAATATTAATAATAATAATTAATATAAAATAAAAGGGTTGTTATCAACACAACATGTGTGTAAACATATGCAAATAAAGGACTAAACTAAAAAAGAGCTGAAAAATTACCTTCATCCAAGTCAAAAGACTAAAACTTGAAATTTGTCCTGAGATTTCTTTTGTCTGTAAAGCGTAAAATACATCCTAACTATTTAATGATTGATGAACTTAATAAAAAATGTCGTTTTTGAATGTGTAGTCATTTCTAGAACTTTGTGTTGAACAACAGTATATTGTGTGTCACACAGTGTTGTCCCATTGAGAGTGTTCTCTAGAGTTCAGCAGTTATATGGTGCAGGCTGCAGGTCTCACTCTGAACTGCTGAATAATTGGCTGCTGAAACGAGAACCACCACTTCACCTTCTGTGGCCACAGAACAGCAGCATTACCTCACAGTCTTGTGATATTATCATATGTTTTAGGCAGTTAGCCCACCAAGCTGTGACAGCTTTCATGCATCTCACTCCCAACCTCTCTCCTATCTTTTGTCCTGTGTTGAAAGCTCAGATGAAAGAGAGGAAGAAATATATATATATATAAATATATATATATATATATATATATATGAATATATATGAGAGAGAGAGAGAGAGAGAGAGAGAGAGAGAGAGAGAGAGAGATGTGAAGAGAGAGGGTTTTCCTGGCTGTGTGTCACCAAAAATAGGAAAATTGGCTTCCCCTGGGTCAGTGATGTCACTGCAGACCCTGTGGTGCCAAAGAAAAACGGAATCTTATACCAGAGCTGTGTGTATGTGTGTGTGTGTGTGTGAGTAAAACTGAAACACAATGAAGTATTTATGGAAAATACATCAGAGAACCATGAGAGTCTTCTAAAGTGCTTTTAAATTGTGCCTTTCAACCCGTGCGTCACCGGACCAATAGTCACAAAACACGTATTTATACAATTCAGAAAACTCTTTTTCCTGGAGAAGTGGTAGCACAGGCCCTAAGCCAAAACCTTTCTTGCCGTGTCAGTGAAACTCAGAGCACAGGAACAAACTCTAATTCCTCTGACAATGTTATTTATGCCTGGTCAACCAGAATTAACATTTCTGACATGCCTCCGCAGGTTTCATTTCATCCTGCTTGCCAGGCCCGGATCACTAGCTGACCTTGGAGCTGGCAGAGCGAAACACTTTGCAGTCTTCAACCTTGTTACATCGTACCCACATAGATGGGATCGATCCGTGTGTCTTGGACTGTTGCACTGGGGTGGAACTCAGTATTCTCTCACTTTTCTCTCCTTGCTGCATCCAAAGAGTGAGACTTACCCACTAGAAAAGAATTAGACACGTTAGCACTCCACTAATAGGATAAAACCACCTTTTGTTGTCAGGCTCAGCCGGCTAACAGCCATCAAAGACCTCTGACAGTAATAACATCGGCATGAGGAGAATCTGTCCAGCCAAGGCTTTTTTGGCCTGGACAGCCTGCCTGGCCTATTGTGTGAGCTCTGCATAGTTCAGCATCAGCAATCTGTGTCCACTGACAACCCAGATGACCTGGACATGTACAGTATATTTCCTCATTTACCATGATGAGGACTCAATTGGGTACTAAAATAGCCCTTGAGTACCATTGGTTCTACTTTCAAACAAGGCAGGGTTTGAAAGTAGAGTTTGTAACTCCAAATTTGAAAGTTTATTAGAAAATGAGATAATAATAATAATAATAATATAATATATTATATATATAAAATTTCATACTATTTGTGTAGGTAAAATTAGTTGAGTGAAGATGTATTGAACTGAATGTGAGTTTGGACATGTTTTTCTGGATTGTTTTGCTGCCCAATATCTAGAATGCAACTGGAGTATTTTAAAACGTTTTTCCTTCTTGCCACAATTTAGCCACTGTTGGGTGAATCCATAATTTATTTTATTGATTAATTCAGTCATCCCTTATTTTATTCACTGATTTATGGATCAATTCCTTTTTTCTTTATTTTCCTTTAGAAATCTCAAATTGCATCATATATTTTTATACATCTTATATTTTTCTCTTTGAGAATCATGAAAAATGTAAAAGTGCAAATCCTATTAGGTTGCCTCACATTTGATCTCCTGCAGAGTTTCAGAGCTGGTAAACAGACTTGCATCATTTTGTTTGGTTGTAGGAGCTCATACAGAGTGAAAATAGCCAGCAGCATTAATCTCTGTGTACTGATATGGTTGTGTGTCTGATGGGATTATAGAAAAACTGCCTGCCTCCTTATTGAATGAGTGTTGAGTACTTAAGAAGTCTTTTTAATGTTCTCTCAACTGGCTTACTTTACTGTAGGTGTGTGCATTCTGTGTCTGTGGATTTAATCTTGATCCATATTGTTACTGCAAACTATCCTAGAACCCATGTACAAGGAAGGATTATTTATGCAATGCCTATGGCAGGAGTCTGCAGTTCAACCATTTCTACTCCAAAGTTTATATGAAACTAATCCGCATTAGCAAGTGGTGTTCACTTAACAAGAAATCAGGAAGAGATGCATACGGCGCCAAGCAAAAGGAGAGTGGAGGCCAGGCATGTGGATGGGCTCAAAAAGGATTTGCCTCTAAAACTTTGAATCCCATCCCATACTTGTAGTCAGTGTTGAAATTTCAAAGGAACATACCATACCATTTGATCTCCTTAACCATAAATCATGTATTCTACAGTTGTAACCAGTCATTGATATCAATACTTTCTGTCTGGAATGAAATCAATTAAAGCAACATTATTTAGTATTTTTATCTATAATAGCTTTAAAATTATTTTTGTTGGCACACTGACTTGTAATAGGTTGAATGGAGTCTCTGTCATTGCCACTCTGGGCTTCCTACGCTAGATACTGTGCTATGTGACATTGGAATCCCAGGCAGGATCTTCTTTCTGTTGGACTAGTAACTAATAACTTATTTGCTGGCTTGCGTTGTCTTGTGTTGCTGCGCTTGCTTGATGTTTGATATGTTCAGTCAGTGGTTTCACAGACAGATGGTCTGTCTCGATTCTCTCCCTTCCATTACATTAAATTACATTTACCCATTTGGCAGACGCTTTTATCCAAAGCGACTTACGTTTGAGGAACAACATACAAGCATCAACAGAGCATCAATACAGCAAGAGATCTACAAGTGACAATAAATACTATTAAGAGCAGTAATAAATACTAGCTAATAGCATGTATGGCATTAATGGGATAAATACCTAGGGAAAGAAGTATGAGTTAACGAAATAGTGTCTTCAATACTTCCATATTTACACTTACTGTTTTGAGTGCGTAAGTGGCCAAAAAGTTGAGTGTGGAACGCTGGTCATCTTAGCTACGTAGCAGAAGGGGAGGGGACAACAACATGGGAGAAGCAGAAAGCAGCAGAGAGAGGCCAACAATAGGAAGTTTTTCACAAGTTTTGAGGCGAGAAATCAACTGTGTGGCTGTCAAATATTGCGAGTTTTACCAAAATTGATGATGAATCGAAAATGTGTTCAGATGTTTTCAAAGTTGAGAAGCTCCACAACCGCCGCCGGCGGAAGCTAAGTCTGCCGGCCAGTCAGCTCACAGAGCCCTCTGATCCTGTAGTCACACAGACCACTGCAGCAGATGAGTCCAGCAACAACAGCAGAGGAAAGACCCACAGCTGTAAGATAGTTTTAATGTTTGTACTGCTGTTATTCTATCATTATATTTGAAGTAATTTAATTTAATTTAACTCAAGAGACATCTGGCTCATGATGTACAGAAATTTCTTGGCTTGTGAAACTTGTAAAAAATAGCGGCCTCATTTCCCATTAGTGCACAATGGCAGTGTTTGATTTGAGACAACACTGCCCTGTCAAAATGAATGCGCTAACAAGTACACAGTGTACTGCATGTAAGTGTACTAATAGAAGTACCCAAACTGAGACACAGATAGAGATGTAGCTGCTTGTAGCAAACCTCCTACATAACACATTCAGAGATCAGTAATGTTACTGTAAGTGCTCTTGCACCAGTTGCTGTCTAGCTTTGTTGGCTAGCTTACGGAGGAAGCTTTTGTCCAAGGATTCTTTTAGGGTGGTGACATAAAATATGACGACAGGCATTCGAAGCTTCATTTGAAAATCTCAATAGAATGTTATAAAAATGACCTAAGTACAGCCATAGTGTCTACACAGGTGGTCTAGTGTGAGTCCTCTGTCTGTGTTGAGTATTGAGTGTAAATCACCTGCGCTTTGGCAGCATTGACAATGCATATAGCTTGAAATCAAACAAACAAATCAAACGAGAAGTTATGCGCCTTGTTTACTGGTTAAAATAGGGGTTCATCTGTTCCATCAGACTCAGAAGGAAATGCGGAAAGTCTGGCCTGCCACCGACAACTGTAAAAGCCTGCTGCATCAGGCCTGATCAACAGCCTACTGCGCCTTTATACACAACCCTCAGCTGTTTATCATGCTTGTGAGAGCTGTGTTTATTGCACACAGCCAATATGGTGAGCCGTGTACATGCTCCCTCACCAAACTTCACATGAGATTTGTCAATGACATCTTGTATAGCAACAGGACAAATAATAACAACCTATAAATGATTTAATGGCTCTGCAGAGAAGCTGTCACTGGTTACTTTAGGCTGGCCAAGAGGTGAGAAATCACCAACTTTCTCCTTAGCTATTATTCTGTATTTCTGAAGCACTTGATCTATAAGTTGTAAGCAAATGTTAAACACAATCTATTTTTTGAGAAAAATGATAACATTGGTCATTTAGTCAAACACCTAAAACTTAAGTATGCTTTTCTGACCAACAGCATCACCTTCTTCACATTAGTGGAGAATTCTACGGGCTGAAATTCAATGACATCACTGGAAATGGCAAAGTCATCAAATCTGTCATCAGTGTGTTGAAGTGCAGCAGCCTGATAACAAATCTGCATGGAATAGATTAAGTTTGTTCCCCAAGGCATCAAGCTGTAAATCATACCCACCACAGACTCTTCCTTCCCCAGTAGTTGCAGATTGAGTGCATTCAAATGGGAAAATGTGTCTGCTAAAAATGAGGTGTATTACAGTACATTAGAGTATTCAATATCTTGCATGGTGTGCAGGTGGTCAGCTGCTCTTTTTGATTTAAAAAATCCACAATTCATCCTTGAATTCAATGAAGCGCTCTAAGGCTTTGCCCTTACTCAGCAAGCGCATGTTATTGTGGAGGTCATCATGAGTAGCTTGAGATTCCAGCACAAATTCGAAGAACAGGCAATGCTTTATACTCGTATGCCTTCTCATCTCCATTGTTTTGTCCATGTTTTCTTTCAGGTCCCCACTTACTTTGGCGCAAAGCACACTTTGGTGAATGAGACAGTGAAGTGATTCTTAATTCTGCTCACAAGACCTTAAGGTATTCTATCCTGTAATGTGAGCAGAGTGCTTGGTGTATCATGTATCATTGAGATAGCAATGTTTTAGCATCTGATTATCTTATAAACTAATGGATATTACTGAATTCATATTGCGTGAAAACACCCGCACCAAAACATCACAGTGAGGTTTTCTACAAGGCTAATTTAGCCCATGTAGCAAAAGTGTAAGTAGTATGAGGTGGCCTTGTGGAGAGGGGGCTTGGTTCGGCATACAGAGCATGACACCACAGGAGATTGAGTCCTACCAATCATCAAGATTGCCTTCCTTCAAATAGGATAAGAAGCTTTGGCCATCATTTCTAATGGTTATAATAACGTAATTTGAGAACATCAGCCATGTCAGACGGATCAGCCACGAGTGGTCAGACGATCAGACATGTTCTACACAACAGTTTATTTTAAGATTACCTAAACACACAAATACACTAATTTTACAGGTTTTTACTGTTCACTTTGGTTTTCTCTTCCAGATTTGTTTTTCTTGCCTGGTGTTTTCTTTATGTCCTGTCCATTTATATGAGTGCTTGGCAGACTCATTTTTAACAATGTCACTAGTGTCCTGTTTTATGCATATCAGTATACCAAGGAATTTGATATTGGAAAATTCTGCATTGCATGACAAGTATCTGGTGCCAATGTTTAGTGCCAATGCAGCAAGGTGGAAAGTCGGTGAGGTTGGTAGATGGGTGTCTTTTGTGCAATAAACCAGGGATTACCTACCATTGCAGATCTAAATTTAAAGCTAGGAGGGTTGGGCAATTCGTTTCACAATAAATTTTTTATATGCATTGAAATTCTCTTTCCATCCCGACAACAATCAATAAATCAGAAACAAAAATGAAAAGAATCTGGCATCTGTGGCTGTTGCAGGACTGCAATAAACACTAGGCCTACCTGTCTGTCTACCTTTGCACACTTTCTGTATGTTTTAAATGGAACCCGAACATTCTATATTTTAGTTTTTGTCATCTAATCCCATGAAAAGATCAAAACAATGTGTTCATCCATTTTTAAATACTTTTGGACCCTATGCTGTAATGGTACTCAGCCCCAAACACATTAGTTCCTCCTGAAGATGTAAATGTTTAAAAACTCATCAAAAATAGTTGTCTTTTAAAATAAAACGTCTCGTAATTAGCTTCTCTGGGATGATGTTAAAGATGCATGTATTTACTTATTGGCATTTTGTGGAGGGCTGGTAATTTCTGTCTTTTTCAGCATGCACTGTACTTGTTGGTTTTATACTGTATTGCTTTTGCTGTGCATTATAGTGACTTTGGCCGACTACCAAAAAATAATTATGTCTTTCTAGAATGCTCTGTTTACTGTGTTTATTATCTGTTTTCATGGATAATGTTGTTTTTTTTTTCATTGACTAATTTTCCCTCTGGGGATTAACCCCATAAACCCTGGCTTTTTTCCACCATCTCTCTCTCTCTTTCTCCCTCAATGCATCAATATTCTGTACTAACTTCCTCTTGCAGGTTACCGAGCAGGCTGAGGAACAGCCTGAACTGCTTCCAGATGTTCTGATTCACCTATATGACAGGTGGAATTCAGCATTCTCACATGGACACACACTTGAAAAGTTACACAAGTACAGATACAGACACTCACACAAAAACAAAAAGACAAAACAGGTGACATCCACTTACCAGACATTACTCATAAATAAAATAGGCAATCAAGCACTTTACACAAACACTATTATTATTTTTCAGCTTCATAATCAACATTACATTTCTTGCAGGAAAGCTCCTATCTTGAGTCCATGCATAACCTTGGGTTCAAATTTTCAAAGAATGAATTTGGAAGGGCTGCCCTTGTCTTCACAGTGGGGTTAGTCTGACCACTGACTCTTTCAGCCCAGGCTCAGGGCTGAACTGAGAGCTGGGAATCAGCACAAGTACTTGAGGTTTTCCTGGATCCTTTCTGACTTCCTAAACTGAGGGACCAGCCAGATCAGTTTATCATTCACCCCTAGGGACATATAAAGTATCCACATTAAGTACAACTTAGACTCTTAGATAAACCCCACATGCTCGAATGAGCAGCATGAAGCGAATGTCAAGGTTTTTAGTTGGAAATTATTACTCATTTTAGGTCCATTTATTTCTCTGCAGCAGCTGTATGGAATATTTAAACCTACATTAAAACAAATCAACTAAAGAGAAAAACTGAAATACAATGCACATTTTATATTTTAATTTTATCTATGAATTTACTGTCATAATTAAACTAAAACATTAATCTTAAAGGACAATTATATTAAGTGGAAAGTGCAATAGTGCATGGGTGAATTATTGCAAAAATATATCAAATATTAAAAAAAACAACAACTAGGAAACTATGTAAAAACTGTTCATATTATCATCGTAAACTAATATTAAACAATAACAACAAAAACTATATCAGACCTGTGACTACTGGGCTCTAGCACATGCTGTCTAAGCTCCACAAAGGAGCCTCTGCCTGAAGCCTTTATACTGGAAGCCCCTCCTACAAGACAAACCAAAGTTCATTGAAATCAATCAAGCACCATTATGTACCACTCAGCATTCCAAAACATTTCTGGCCACATTATACACAATATAACCACTTTAAAACCCCAAATTAAACATTTGCATGCTAAACCAAGCTTCTCAGAACAGAAACCTTTAGTACTCAGGAATACCCCACTGCATGACTGCACTTGGACCATTCCCGGTCTTCTCCTCTATGAATTACCCTTGTTGCAACTTTGACCCAGATCCCTGCATGAAGATGAGAACATTTGACCTTGGGTAACCCAAATAACCGTAAATACATGGCTTGAAATGAACTGTTTGTGTTGTATTTACCTGATCATGGTTTATATTCTACTGAACTGACAAGCCATGTGTCAATTGATGCTAGCCCACATTCTAATGCCAATGGTAATGCCAACAGTAAAGCTAATGTCCATGTTAATGCTTAACAGGCCTATGATAATGCTCACGGCAGCTTAGCATAGCTTAGCGTGCTAATATCAATGCTACCATAGGCTTAAGTGAATGCATGGGGTAGCACCATGACAGGGTTCATTCATTTTTCAGGAAGTCTCTGTGCACTCGGCTCTCTGCATACAGTGAATTCTAATCCTAACCAGAAGAATCTCACTACAGAGCACATCGTATATCTGTGCCTGTTCCAATAGCTTGATCATTCTGGATTTTAAGTGTTTTTAAGTCTTGCCATCTTACTTTTTCAATTTTGAAAAACAACATCTTTTGTCTGGAGGCTGAAATCAAACAGAAAGACAAACTTCTCCAGGAGTTCTTGACAGTCACTACTGACCAGGCTAAACAACTTGTTGTCCTGGGTCCACTGGCTGTCCAGTCCAACACCCAGTCCCCGACTGTTCAGCTCTTGTACTCTGTTCCGGTGGCTAGTGACACCATTATCCCTTGGGCCCGCCACAGGAGCTCTGTAGGCTGCCCCTGGTCAGGGTAAAGATTCCTGGATCCTGGAGCTACACCAAAAGCCCTGGCCAACTCTACCCCTTGTATTGAGCCTGCTGAAGTCTGGGCTGTTGTTGCCAGGGGAAAATACAGTGACTAGCGACACCTCTTCACATACTCCCCATAAGCTGCTGACAACAATAATCATCGGAGACTCCATAATTAGAAACAGGAGTTAGAAATACTCAAACTCTCTGTCTTCCTGCCGCCAAAAAGACATTGCAGACAAAGCATAAGACAAAAATATCCCATCCAGAAGTAGACAGCAGTATGATGCATGTCAGCATAAATGACATTCCCAAGCAGCAGTCTGAACTGAAAACATGATATCACCCACTTTCTAACATTCTCAAATTATTCACAGGTAAAATCCATACTTCCGGACCAATTCAATTTTCAAAATAAAACACCCTGTGCAGACACCAGATGGTGCATCAACAATAAACACAACTATAGCAGACAAAAAAGGAAATCGTTTAACTACAAAGCCTACTTACCCATGGTCGAAGCACAAAATCAGGGTAAAATTCAACGAAATTCAATAAAAGGAGGCAGGCAGAAACCTTCGCTTCTGAAACGCTACCTGTGGGGTATGCAGCCCTGCATAGGACGGAACAAAACCAGGTTGCAGACGTAACATTATAAATATCTAGGCATATGGGTTGATGAAAAATGCCTTCTTGGAATGTTTGTAGCCATTGTACCCGCTCACAGACATGGCTCACCCAGCAGGTGTCAAAATTTCTTCCACATAGGAAGATCAGTTTTTTGCCCTACAGACTTGGAATATGCTTGAACAAAACTTCAAGTTGACCTTGTTAATACTGCTCACTAATTACTTATCTTATTGATCATTGCTAATCAGTCATTGATTTTTAATTTTTTCTTGCTTTAATTGATATAGCCAGATATTGTTTTTTACTTGCTATCTTTGATAATGAGGTTTAGGTCATTAAATTTAATGACACATCTTTGTATTTACTAGTGCTGTACCGAAAGCTTCATTCATAAATTTGACATTCAAATTCTAAATAGACATTTGAATGCTGCACAGCTTTCCCCATCCCCATGTCTGTTCATTCTGTTTAAAACAAAGTATTTCTAGAAATTTTGAATAAAAATATCCCGGAATACATTGGCCTAAAGCCAATGGTTTCTGAGACACCAACGTGATTGGTCAAGACGACACCGGACTACAAATGGCTTCGGATACCAAAATCTTCTCCCTTGCCTACAGATCCTGCATACATATGCTTTTCATTTAATTACGACAGCAAATGAAAAGGAAAAAGAGAAAATATATAAACTCAACTTCACTTTCAACTGCTTTTATTTTCAGACTAAATGTGTAAATATTTGACTGAACATAAAACAGACATGTGACTAACAGAAATTGAAAAATGTGTCCCTGAACAAAGGGAGGTCAAAATCAAAAGTAACAGTCAGTGTCTGATGTGTCCTCCAGCTGCATAAAGTACTGCAGTGCATCTCCTCCTCAACAACTGCACCATATTTGACAGTTCTTGCTGTGAGATGTGATCCCACTCTTCCACCAAGGCACATGCAACTTCCCGGACATTTCTGGGTGGAATGGCCTAAGCCCTCAAGAGTACCAAATGAGGGAGGAGGATATCTTTTAAATTTAAAAGATTTATAAATCTTCCATAGAGGAGCATCAAACACCTTGAACTTATGTTCAATACATTTGTCAATACACCTTGTCTTTGTGCAAAATGCACAGCTTCTCACGCTCATGTATATACTGCTCTTTTAGAAGAATATCTATTAATGTGAAGAGAGGCTCATCGTCCCACTCTAACTTGCCTCCTGGGCTAAATTAGACTCCTGCGCACACGCGCCATCTCTTACAGAAATATTGTATAAGAAAAGTGCAATAAAGGGTAGATTCTCCTAAATGCATCCATTTTTTATCTCACTTGTATAATTCTCTTGCATCTTAGTCCCTACCACCATAGATGTGAGGAGAGATGCAAGGAAAATATGTGAGGAGAGAGGAATGAAGGAAACACATGTTTAGAGAAATGAGATGTCCTTTCTCCTGAACTGAATCTGTTTGTGATGACAGTGTCACAGGTTTGGTGTTTGTATTTGCCCATATACGCAGTGTCCAAATACTAGTAAGGGTGCACTGTCATCACAGCTGTGGGGGTTTTTTTTCTGTGTCTTTCCGTATGTATGAATATTTTAAACATCTGCACATATATCAAAAACCCACACTGTGATTACAGTGTGCTCAGATTGGTGAAACCATTTCACTGCTCAGACACCATTTCTAATGGCAGCAACACTTTTTAAAAATGTAATAATTATTTGCATCTGCATTCATTGATATTCTGTTTGTAAATGCATTATTCAACGGTTTATGTAATTGTTATGATTAGAATGTTTTATAATTAGTAGAAATGATTTACTACCCCAAATGTTTTAGACAAAGTGTAGATTTTGTAAATATCTCACTCAATATCAAATAAGAGCATTGGAAAGTCTTTCGTGATGGAATATCTGCACCTGGCAGCTATGGTATGGTGAAACCAAACTGATTTGGCAACTAAAACTCTGTACTTAAACTAAAACTGCATTCAGATTAGGTAATGTAACGATTATGGTTTACGGTTTAAAAGAAAGTGAAAATGAACAGCAGGTCTTTGCTAGAACACAAACTTTGGCCTTGTTGGATGCATTACATGCAACTTCTTTTATTATACTGGGGTTTTGTTCCATGTCTGGTGTTTCTTCTGTTCAGCCTTTGTTCTTATGTTTATTTGAATGTTCAGTGAAGGCCAGTTAATACCGTTTCTGTTTCATTCCCTGTTTTCTTATCTATAGTCCATAATGTTTAGTTCATATCTTTGTGTGTTGTAGTTCTTAGTTCTATGTCACAGTTCTTAGATCTGTTTAATAGTTTATTGTTTCCCGTTTTGATTTTACATGTATTCTGTTTTCCGTTTCATTCATCCTGGTCTGTTGTCGTGCTGGTTTTGTTCCATCCGTCTGTTTTGTCCGGTCCCGTGTTATTTAGGTGTTCTGTGTGTTTTAGCGTGTTCGTCTCTCGTCAAGTTAGGGTTTTGTCTATGAGTGCCCTGTCTGTTCACTCCATGTGTCGGTGTCTTGCCTTGTTTCCTGTTTTAATTTGAAGTCATCTGCCTTTGCTGTCTGTGTATAGTTTTGCTCCCTATTCTGTTTGATAGTATTTAATGCCTGTGTTGGATCACTGGCTACTGATCACTTTGCACTGTGTGTACTGTCATGTTGCGCGTTGGCATGTGTAAGCCTGGTCCTCTCTTCCTGCTAGCCTGATTGCACTTTGCATTATTGTTGCTATGTTTGTGTTTTCGGACTTTAACTGCCTCCCTCGTTATTACCTATCCTTGATTGGACTCTCAGTTTGTTTTGGACTATTACCTTTTACCATTTCACAATCCTCTGTGAGTAAAGCGCCTATTGTTTGTTAATAAAGTTATTAAAACTAGTCCTGCTGAGTCAGTTTCTACATTTGAGTTCAGCAACCTATTTGAGCACAAAACAACAACTTCATATGATACCTTTATTTTCCACCTCTCTAATAAAAGATACACTACTTCCCGCATTGGCAATGAATGTTGTCATTGGCTACCAAATTGGCTGATATTACTGTACTTGGCACTATTAATTCCAATTGCTTCTACTTGCCAAATTTTGTTATCACTATTAAGGTACTTTTCATGAAACTAAACACTTACTGCAGCTGTTTCTCATTATATGTCTACTAGGAAAGGAAGGCGATGTGCACTTTGAGCAACTAAGGGCTTATAATGTGCAACATTTGTGCAGAAAATGCAAAGTTTCAATGACATTAACTTAAATCTCAATGAAAAAATGGTAAAATAGAACCAACTGCAACTGAAACAGCAGAGTGGTGAGTATGACATGACTATTATTACACTGATGGAAATACTGGTGAATTTGAGTGAATACTGGTGAATGTGAATCAAAAAGGAAGTGTTTAGTTTGAATTAACAGCTAACTAAAACAGGAGCAAATTACCTCGAACATCCAGTATAGAGTCACATGAATTCTCATCAAAAATTGCAATAGATCATCATATCTGATCATATATACCTTTAACTGTTTTATTTCAGATTAATTAATTTTGTTTTCAGCATCTCTGTATGTGGAGTTGCCCTGCAAGTTGGTGCAGTTTTGTGAAGCAGCAGCAGCAGCCTCTACCTCTTCAAATCCCTCCCATCCACTCTCCCCAGCCAATACTTCATTAATTCTTCAATTTCGTTCCTCATTCCACTCTCCCTCAAAAAAACCCTTCTCTTTTTCTAGCACATACATTAAACCAAATACAGCCCTTAAAAGTCCCTACAGCTATCGTCTAGATAACAAAGCTGTGACCAGCTCCACATATCTGTACCTACTGTAACAGCACATGCATACTACCCCACACTGCTAACACATCTCCTATTTCCAAAATGTTCCAGTTTTTCTAACACAGCTTTTCATTGAACACATTTTTTTGGCACTAAAATTTGCATCACACAGGGTCTTTCTTCTCACCAGGCAATTTCTTTAATTCCTTCTGCAAAGTATCCTAGTGTTCAGATATTAGCATCGTAAAAATTAATTTTGCTCTTCGTTGACTTTTAATTATATTTCAGCTTATAAACAGCGAAAGATCTGTACCTGCCTAAAGAAAATTAGCACGGGGTCTGTGTGTGTGGGAGTGGAAGAGAAAGACAGAGAGGAAATTGAGCCTAGTGAAGCTGGTTAGAGAAGCTTCTCAAAGGGATTTAACAATATCTGTCCATTAAAATGAGATGTGAGAGAGCTCTGAATGAAAGGTGATTCATGACAGATGCAGCTATTCATGTTCAACATGTGATCTCTTAAAACAACATCTCTTAAAACAGCATTAATGGTAGTATCCTTAGCTTTACTAGATATGATCATTCTGTCTTTATTAACATGATGTACCACAGTCCTTTGTGGTAGTAGCTTTAATTAAAACTGTTCTTAAAAAGCCCACTCCACAGGTTTTAACCAATTATAGACATGTATCCAACCTTCCCTTTCTCTCTAAGATCCTAGAGAAAGCAGTCGCCAATCAATTGTGTGAATTTCTACGTAACAAAAGTTTATATGAAGATTTTCAGTCAGGATTTAGCGTGCTTTATAGCACAGAGACAGCTCTGGTGAAAGTTACAAATTACCTTCTAATTGCATCAGACAAAGGACTTGTCTCTGTACTAGTCTTGTTAGATCTTAGTGCTGCATCCAACACCATTGATCATCACACCCTAATACAGAGACTGGAACATTTAATTGGCATTAAGAGAACCGCTGGTTTAAGTCCTATTTATCAGATCAATCTTGGTTTGTACATGTTAAGGACAAATCCTCCATGCATGCCAACAAGTTAGTCAAGGAGTTCCACAAGGTTCTTTGCCTGTACAAATTCTATTCATCTTATATTTGCTTCATTGTTATGCAGATGATGCCCAATTATATCCATTGATCAAGCCAGATGAAACTAATCAGTTAGCTAAACTTAAAGCATGGTTTATGGATATAAAACCCTGGATTACCTTCAATGGTCTGATGTTAAACTCAGACAATAACTAGAAGTTACTGTATGTGGCCCCGAAAACACCTCTGAAACACAAGATATAGTTACTCTTGATGGCATTGCCCTGGCCTCCAGCACCGCCGTAAGGAATCCAGGAAGTAAAGTACTCGGGAACACACGAGGACAGATCTACCAAAGTAAAACACAAAACATGGAAAGACTGCAAAATCAGGGCATGGACAGAGACCGGACCAAACAGGAGACAGGACTACACTAAAACATGGAGACATAAGACTAAGGACTAAGACACAGACAAAAATAATAAAACAGAAGTACACAGACCAGGAAAAACACTAAACATGAACTAAAGCACAAGAGTAAGAACTGAAACGCAACACTAAGAACTAAGATAAGAGACAAGACAGATGCTAAGATCTTAAACATGCGAATGAACAAAAAAAACGCAAACATGACAAGATCAAATAAAGCTTACAGAACACAGATCCAAACCTATGAAAAGAGACTAAACAGGAAAAACATGAACACACAACCAAATCCTAACATTTAACACATAAAACCTTTAAAAACATGTAACAAACTTGAAGGACCATTTCAAAAATCTGGCATTGTTGTATTTAATGGGCGAGTCAAGGAAACAAAGGGTTTGGACACAAAAAAGAAAAGCCAAAAAACTGAGAAAAATAAAATTATAGTGAGGCAATGGCCAAATTTCTGGCCAAAAGAGTGTTAAGAAGCACCAGTTATTTATGACAAGCGAAGGTAAGGAGACGAAGGTAGGCAGACTAACAACAAATAAACAAATAAAGCATGGGACGACAAATAAGACTGGCATCGGGCCAATTTTTTCAAGTTATTAGATGGCTGGCCATGACATCGTCAATTGACCATTTATATTCCAACATTTCTGTGTGTACGATTAGCTAAGTTGGTAGTGCAGCTGACTCGTGTTTGGAGGGTTGTGTTTTCAATCCTCACTTGCTGCTAGTATTTATTCTTCCTTTTTCAATAAATTGATTGTGAAGAGATCGTATGACACATCACCAGAGATGCGGACTCGAGTTAGAGACTCGGACTCGAGTGCTACTTAAGTCGCATACACAGTGACTTCAGACTCGACTTGAGACTCGTCCTCAAAAGACTTCAGACTCGACTCGGACTCGAGGTGCGGGACTCGTGAACAATGTTTATTTTTTAGGACATGTCTGATGAGCTTGCCGTTATTCCCTCCCTCCGTTACCTATAACCTGCCTACGTGGCATCTGCTGCACGCGGCCGCACGTGAGAGAGGACAACAAACACCGGCAGCTGCTGTGACATTTATCATAAACTTTGGCTTTAAAACTTCACACAAGACCCAAACAAAGAAGCGCTGAACGCAAATATGTGGTGAGTGAACATGTTTAGCTCAGCATTGGCCATCTAACGTTAGCTTGCTTCTTGCTTCAGCTACGACCTACAGGAGGTTTACGCCGACTGTCGTTCATTATGAAAAGATGAATGAGCGTTTGTTTACTTGCCAAACTTGTGGTGGTCGGTTAACGTAATCATTTACGTCCCACTGGCTGCCATCATGTTAATTATCGCCGTTGGCTGGAAAGAGGTTACAGGTTTACTGTTGATCATGTAGCCTTACAGTTTTATTTAGTTATAGCCTAACATTACACTGGGTTTGAAAATCAACAGGGTTTGTTGACTTACAGTATTTAATAAGCTGTCATTAATTGCATTGCACATTACATGGTTGTGCTCTGTAAATGAAAAACAGGTTA
This sequence comes from Micropterus dolomieu, assembly GCF_021292245.1. Taxonomy (NCBI): domain Eukaryota; kingdom Metazoa; phylum Chordata; class Actinopteri; order Centrarchiformes; family Centrarchidae; genus Micropterus; species Micropterus dolomieu. The sequence goes on along the minus strand of NC_060169.1, from coordinate 35,819,890 downwards.
ACAGTATTCCTTATAGCTATGAAGTTTTATTAGCAACCTGGATTGAACGCAGCAGGTGATACAACATTCGTAATAACCACGAGAGACTTGAGACTTGACTTGGACTCTAGCTCAAAGACTTGTGAGCATCTCTGCATATCACAATTAAGCATGTGCAGGAGTGTGTGCCTAACCTATGGACACTTATTTTCGTGTCCCCAGTATCTCCAGGCAGAGGAAATTCCTGCTTTTCTCATTCAGGGGAATCCGCGATCTCACACTTTCTGACGGTGTGTCAATCAAGCCAGAGAATCTTTTGAATTTCCTTCAGAACTTTTCAAAGTATAAGATCTTGATTAAACACAACATAAAGTACTGCTGCAAAAATGTTCTTGTGCTTTTATTTTGTAGGCACAATCACTTAAGAGGAAGTTATTATGTGAGTAACTTTTTCTATCTTTCTATCTTTTGCCATTGTCAAAGTAATCTGGCCACGGGCCAGATATTAGCATGACAAAGAGAAAGCTTAACACACAGAGACAGGAACATAGAGAAAAAGAAGTAATAAACCTGGGAAAGCAATATAACAAAACCGAAAACCCCAAAACATGACAAAATCACCCAAAACCACAACAGGAACATCCTGTCTCAAAAAGATGCAGAAAAGCTAGTTCATGCAGTTGTTACTTCTAGGCTGAATTATAGGAATTCCTCATAGCAGGGTATCTGAATAAGTCCCTTAAGCCTCTCTAGCTGATCCAGAATGCTGCGGCATGTATACTGACAAGAACCAGTAAAAGAGATCATATTCCTCCTGTTTTAGCTTCTCTGTTCTGGCTCCCTGTAAACTCCAGAATAGAATTTAAAATCCTTCTGCTTACCTACAAAGCCCTGAATGGTCAGGCACCTTCTAATCTTAAAGAGTTCATAGTACCTTATAACCCCACTAGAAGACTGCGCTCCCACACGGCAAGGTTACTTGTGGTTCAACCATGCCACGGTAAAAGTCACTTAAATCCCCTCTCCTCCCCATTCTAGTGGTCGATTTAAACTTCAGCAAGATGTCTGACCAAGATGTCGGGCGGAGGTGTTGATGGGTCTCATTGGCCCAGTTCCCTGCCACTAGAGCCCTGGAATGTTGGTGGCGCTGCGGGGTCGCTATCCACCTTGCCCAGTCGGATGGTGGGTTGGGGGGTGTTGTCCCCTGCTGGCTGTCCTGGGACGAGGGCATGCGGTAGTTACGGTGCGCATGGCCGGTGCTGTTGTGGTGGGTCTTGGGGATGGATGTCTGTGGGGACTGGGCGGGCCTTGGGTTCGTGGGGCCTCTGGCTGGGCTGGGGGCTGTTGCCCCTGGTTCTCCCGTGGTCACGTACTCTGGCTGCGGGGTCTCCCCGCTGCGGGTTTCTGCCGTTCTTCCTTGGGATGGGGCGTGACTGTCCCGGCGCATGTGGTCTGGGGTCCTTCACGCTCTGAGTGGATTGTGAGGTGCCCTGGCTGCTTGGGTTCTTACCTGCCTGCAACTGGGGTTGGTGCAGTGCTGTTGCGGCACCCCACTCTTACTAACTACATTCTGTGACAGGCTTGTGCACACACACATTACCATTGAAGGTATTCACAGCCAGCTTTCAGCTACCATTGGTCGGAGTGACTTTAAACCCGTGGGACAATAAAAGAGTCAGCTGCCCTTTGTTTGACTCACTTTCTCCGGGACTCTTCTACACCGCAGCTCCTGCAGTTGCTGCTGTCTCTCCCAGTGTGGCTCACTTGGAGTAGCCACACTGAACTGAACTCAGTTCAATAAGATTTACATAACAAAGCTTAGTTAGCGCCAGTAGCTACGACACAACGTCTGCTAGCTAACTTTAACAAGCAACTAAGCAAGTTAGTGTGAGGTGACTCTAAGGAGAACAAAAGCAAACCGACTTACTTACTAAAGTTGTTGATCAATAATCTATGCTAAAGATAAATGAATCCTGTTATAATTTTAAGGTGTCGTTGCCTGTGATTATTTGTGTATAAAATTGTATTAAGAGTTGGTTGCCACGGCCAGTGTACGAATTCACCCTTCTCAATTTGCCATCTTTAGGTGGATAAACCCTTTTAGACTGATCATATTTGATTTCAGGCTGGTGCCCCATATTTATTAATTATAATTAATAATGTTTGAATACAAATACTTATATTTGATATTTTGCTAATAACCAAATTGACCCCATGAAAACTCCAACACTTTGATGATTCTGATTCTAATAATTTAGTTAATGTTACTTACATAATTTGGTGTCCCCTGGATTCATTTTAGCTACAGCCAAGAACACTTGAGTGGTCTTGAGTAGAGCCATCCTGAATACAGGTGACTATTGTGTTGGTTTGTGATAGCGAAAAGCAAAACATTGTTTATATAAAAAAAGCTTATTACTGTAGTATAAAGGGCTTGCTAACAGCAAGAGTCAACAGACACTAGGCAAAATCATTTCCGCTGTGCAGTATGTATACCACACATTAACACTGACTGAGACAAGCACAGATGCTTGCGAACACTAACGAGGCGCAACAGTTTGAAAGGCCCTGTAGGCCACTCACCACCAGTCATCAGTCAGGACCAAACATTTACTGAACAGTCCTCTTTCTCTGCGCTGCTGTCAAATCTCTGGCCTCTGATTTGTTCCATAATAATTCTTAAGACCGGGGAGGAAACATAAACTGTATTTGTGAGAAATAGGAGACTCCACCTGTAAATCACTTGTGCGTGACAGAAAAGCTGCTCTCAAGTTGCCTAAGGGTAATAATGACTCAGCTGCACTTGCAGCAACTGGTGCATGGTTGATGTGATATCATTTGCAGCACGGTCATAAATCAGGTTGTTGGGGGGGCTCACCTGGTAGAGCATGTACCACGTATCAGCAGTGGCCTGGGTTTGCTGCATGTCATCCCCTCTCTCTCCATTGCCTGTCTTGTCTCTTTCTATTGTCACTACCCAATAAAGTGGAAACAAAAAAAATCTGCTTGTTGATTATCATTTAGGAAAATACTTCCACAAGAGCACTGGATGCTTTTAACATTTTTCTTGGCAAAGAATAGTGCTCTGCATTTTTCTCTTATAATTAAAGAGGCATGGAGGCAGAAGTTTATCTGGTTACCTTAATCAGAGTGTTATGGGTTATTCTGTCCTCTCTGGTAAAGATTACCAGGAGCAGATGGTCTCTGAGGTCTCTCTGAAATATAGGATTTTGATTCAAATCCCTAATGGGATTTTTTTTTTCCTCTGTGACAGAGAAATATATAGCTTTAATAAAACATTCTTCCTATCAGGCTGTGAAGGAGTACCTGCAACTAAAGGCTGCACTGCAGGGCATTTGAGAACTACTGTAAAATCTAATGCTGCTTTATTAATCATACAATTAATCACTACGGCCTTGACTAGAGTTAAAAATGAATATATTTGTTCTTACCTCTCATTTAATTGTTTTAAACATTATCTGTTATCCAGATATACAAAAGTCTCAGATCATGTCCAGATCCATTTCCAAATGCTGTTTGTATTTGTCAGTGCAGATTAGAAATTCGAATAAAGGTCCATCACTGCTAGAGTGCTGACATTATTTCCAAAGAGCTTTTCATCCAGCAGAAAATAATTGTACAAAGACAATTATAAAATTTCAGTACATAGTTTCACAATGCATGCATGGGTTCACCATGTTGACTGCAATGGGCTCTGACTACAGGCCAGCATTACGATGCTACAGGACACAGTGTGCATCCTAGAATGTGAACAAATAGTTTACAGGTTTCGTACCAAGAACCATGCCAAACAAAATGTAACAATAAGCTTACCAAACAAAACTGTCACAAAGAGTTTAAAAGTATAAACAGATGTCAGCAGCAAAAGTGACTGTCTTGGGAAATTTTAGCAGAGATGGATTGGATAATTTATGGCCAAGCCAAGGTTGGTTTTACATTGCACAATATTGACATTGTTAACATACAATGAATAATCATGCACCAAATCGGCTCCTTACCATTTCACTATAATGAAAAAAAAATTGTACACTTACAAGGTTTTTGAATCACAGATCCTGCCTTAGAGGACTGAACTATTGTACCACTATGATATCTTACTCCTTTTTCTTCACCCTATTTGTGGTGAAAAATCAAAAAAAAATATCAAACTGGTCCTTGCAGCCATCATGGTAAAGAGGTGAACTTCAGTGTCCTGCTAGTGACTGAGCTAAGCCAACAAGTTAACAAGTTTGCTAACTGACCATATGTAAAAAGCGTGTTAGCTCAGAGGCCTATTCTTTCCCTTTTCAATAACTTTTTATTGAACAAAAGGGTGTAAGATAGTGAACAAAATACCAGGGGGACAAAACAGAGGAGAGGAGAGAAAATAGAAATAGCTCTGGGAGCCATGTTGACTGACTAGTTGTAGCCCAGCTCGCTAGCATCTAAGCAGTTAGTCTACAGCAAGCTTCTAGAACCAAATATTTTGCAAAGACTAGTGGATTATTTTCATTGTACCACTTTGTGTTGTGACAAACCCTTAACATGAGCATTTCAGGCCGAATGAATTAAGCTAAATTAAATGTTTTCCCGCCTGTTTATCCAACACATTCTCATCTCAATACGTCATACCTGACGCTTTCAGACAGCGTGACAAAGCGTAAGGATTTTACGCTAAAGGTACCCTTTAGCGTAAAATCCTTACGCTTTGTCACTCTTTCCCAAACCGTCTCTATATCACGCCCTGAGATGAGAACGGGCTTATTTATCTAGGTTGTTCACTCCTAAAACAAGTGTAAAAAAAAAACATGATGAATTGTAACAAGTATAATGTAGTTTTATGGACTTGAATTCTTGTTTCTTCTATTCTACAGTTAGAAGCAATACATTTATATTCTTCTGCTGAAAATCTTGCAATTTATTTATCTGAACAAGTGTCAGAACTACATACATGCTACAGATTCTGGCACATGTGTTTACCTAATACAATTTATTTTCTTATCTACCCACATAGTATAAATATTTCTTCATTGCATCATGCAGCATGACTGAACTGGTTGGATGATACCTGGATGTGACATGACTTTTACATCTCACCATAACACTGAGGACCATTGGCAGTAACTCTTTAGTCCACTTTAATACTCCACCTTTTTGTTTAAGTTCTGACTGATACAGACACTGTGTTCATTACGGTCAGTCATTATCAGGGCCATAGTCTCATCATCAGTACTTTACAGCTCTGCTGTAAACACTGTGTGGTATTAGAGCCCATTTTCCATCTCAGGCAGGAGTCCAAGCCAATGAGAAAGCAGATCAGTCAAAGCACCAGGAGAAAATATTTGTACAATTCCACTACAATCAATCCATTGTTCCTGCTGCAAATTTAATCAGTAACCACCCACTTCTAATTCCAGCTTCATTTGTTACAGGCACAACATCTAATCTAATGTCCGCAATAAATCATTGCCTCAACTTACTGTTTTTTAGTGCAGTGTGATACACACACTATGTTTTCTCCTAACTGATTAGCACTGTTGTAAGGCGTGTAAGGATTTTTGCCTTCTTCAGTGATGTTTGGACACTGTACAACACTGACAATATGCAGAAACTAAGATTGTGCCAAAGCACAGCATCCACCAAGGTCAACATGAAGTGCAAAACTAAAGAACTGGATGACTCCACTGCTTTTGATTTGATTCTCATTCATCCTTTTCAAAACCCAGTTTCTGTCTGCTACGTTTGGCCTTTAGCCTACACCTTCCTCTTCAGTGAATGATTGGAATCATGACTGTGTAAGCTATGAGAATAAATTGCACACTTGATAGGGGAACTGGACTTGGCTTTACCATGACTCTTGTTTCTGTCTCCTTTAGAAAACACTTAATTTATTTGATGGTGACATCACAAACAAATGTAGATTGGCAATAACAACTTGAATTTTCGAATATGGGGAGTTTAAACAACAACTAAACCCATCTGGGGAAAATATCTCAACTTCAAGCATATATTTTTTAATGCTATTATTTAAAAGTGAAATGACATAATATTATTTTATTATAATGATACTGAGAATATCAGCATATAAAAGAGATGATGTCCATCAAAGCATGTCTTTATCAAATCTCATCACTCCTTGATGCTTTAACTCTCTCAACCACAAGCTCCTTCTTATGTAATTGTATATTAAGGGTTCAAACTGTGAAGTGGTAGAACCCTATTATGTTTGTGGCAGTTTATTAGGGGTCCAAACCCAAGGGGGCTCCCAGTACTATTCAAATCCTATCTCAGTTTTTCATACTGCAGTCTAAATTGTAAAAGAGAAATTCAAAGGGGAAGCATAGACTGCTGCACACACCTCTGACGCAAACAATGACACATGTCCACCAGCTGGTGCCGTTATAATCAAGGTAAGAGCTCTTCTTGAATAGTCAGAAAATATCCAAAAATTATTTTTCTAAACTACTGTTAAATTGACAGGGGTGGTATAGAATAGGGGTGGAAATCACAGGGTGCCTCACAATATATTATCCAGATAATAACACGATACAGCAACACTGCGATAATCAATATATTGCTAAGACAATCCTAAAATGATGCATCACGATATCTGTCAAACTATGAACACAAAATGCCCGTGAAAAGATTAAGTGCCAGTTTTCTCTCTATATTAACCACCATTGCAAATTGGTAGAAAAAAGCACAATTCTGCAGGACACGTTTTTCCAGTCTTTAAATTAAAATTACGTAACTATAGAGCAACTATGAAAAATTATTATAAAAAACTGGTCAGTGTGGAGCAGCAGATAAAGCCAGTAAAGTTAGCAGCTCCTTTTTAAATCACGAAGACACAGCACACAGGAAACATACGCCTGTAAGTATTTGCACATTATGTCGTTCAGGATGTTAAGCATGTGAAGCAAAATGTGTAGGGAATGTGAGATTATATTATCGCAATCACAATGCTAATCAGTTAGCATGTTAACCGTCAAAGCACTATTTTTTTTTTTTATGTATCCATATGATAGGCTGGAATATTGATACAGTATCATGGAAAAAGTATAGCAATATATTGTATTGTATTTATGTATTACTTTTTTGGCACACCACTTGTATAGAATGGTGCCAATAATAATAATACTAACTTATATTTTTATAGCGCCTTTCACAGGACCCAAGGACGCTTTACTCATAACTACAGAGACAGAACAATAAAATGTCTTTCAGAATTGAATGCCATTGCAGTAGTCCAGCGGGAGGTGATGAAGGCATGGATGAGTGACTCAAAAACAGAGTCTGAAAGTGAAGGTCGAAGTCTGGAGATGTTTTTGAGGTGGTAGAAGGCAGACTTGGAAATGAGCTTGACATGTGACTGGAAGGAAAGGGTGGAGTCCAAGATGACACCAAGGTTGCCGACTTCTTGGGATGGAGAGATGGAGCAACCATCCACTTTGATCTTCCAATCCTACTAATCTGATTCATATTCCCTGTAAACCCTGCTTCAACAAAATATAATATATTATGAAATATTATATTAAATACAAGGTCCCCGCATAGCAAATCACTTTTAATCAGTGATTTTATAATTTGGTTGGACGCTAATACTGGGAACGTGATCCTCATTGAATCCACTCCACCAAACTTTATGTTTGAGACAGAAGCACGGCAGAATAAAAAAGGTCCTTGGAGAGTTCTCATAATTTGAATATGTAAAGTGAAAATGAAATTCTCACCAAGCATTCTATTTATAGTCACACACAAGCCACCAAAATACTCACCACATTTTCTTGAGGATTTTATTGAAATGCTCATCACCTGTACTGAGTTCGACTGTCTAGATATTACAGGTAATTTAAATGTACGCATAGATAATCTTAGTGACAAAAATGCATTGACGATATAAAAAAACAAAAAACAAATAACACTGAACTCTTTTCCATACTTGACATATTTGATCTGATTTAATGTGTGAAAGAGCAGTCCCATAATGGAAGACACACTCTCGATCAGGTTATTGCTGGGTGTTAACATCTCAAATGTCACTGTGACATTGCTCTATCAGATAATTTCTGTTTATCCTTTGATCTTTTTATTACACCAAAAATGTAAAGAAAAGATACATTAATGAACTTGAAAACTGCTAGGCAATAATTTTTTCTTAGATCATCAACAAGAACAGTAATAGCTCACATATCTTGTTTGCTACCGTTGACAGTCTCATCCAGCTGTTTCCTCAATGTTTTATCCACCACATTCCTTGGAACAGTTTTAAGCAGCCTAATGAAAGCACTAAGAGTCATAGTTTAGAACTCTCTACAATCTGGTGTTTTTCCTAAGGCTTTGAAAATGGCAGTCATCAAACCTCTCCTAAAGAAGAGCAGTCTTTATGTTACTGTACTAGATAACTATCAGCGTATATCAGACCTGCTGTTTTTAGGTAAAGTTGTTCACCAACAGCTTACTAACTTTTTAACACTGAACAAGGTCTTTGATAACTTCCATCAGGATTTCGGCCCCATCATAGCACCAAGACTGCACTCATAAAAGGTGCTAAATGACATTTGTCTGAACAATGACTCAAGCAAGTCAACAGGCTGCTGTTGACAATGTGGACAATACAATTTTATTACAAAAATGAATAACTGGGTAGGACTCTCTGGAACTGTCTTTAAGGGGTTCAAGCCATATTTTAACAGAAAGCATTTTGTTTCCTTTCCATAATATATTCCATAATAAAGTATGCTACCATAATTACGCAGATGACACGCAAATCTACGTTTCATTTACACTATGACTATGGACCTGTTGGATCTTTGTGTAATTGTATCGAGTGACTGGATGAAGCAAAATTTTTCCAAATAAATAGAGATAAGACTGAGATAATTATCTTTGGATTGCAGAAAGAAAGACAGAACATCGACTCTAACCTTAACTTCCTGTCTCTCATAAGAGTCAAGCCAGAAACCTTGGCGTTATCCTGGACTCAAATATAGTCACATCAAATCAGTCACTTCATCTTCTTAATACCATTAAAGAATAAGATAGATGAGATAATAGAGTGCTGTCCAAGCAAGACGTAGAAAAGCTTACGACACACCAGTTCTAAAGTCCTATCACCGGCTACCAGTCACTAAGAGAAGTAACTAGAATAACATTCCTGTGCATTTCTTTCCAGTAGATTGGATTACTGCAATGGTCTGTTCACAGGGCTTTTAAAAGGGTTTTCAGCAGCTCCAGCTTTGCTTTTAATATCTCATTTAGTTTTCAACATAATGACCAATGAACTTAGAAAGGGTCGTGGCTCCGTACATAAACAGAGCAGTCAACAACCGTTGGGCCAATCATAACTAAACCCACAGGATATTGTCCACTTAAGTACCTGACACACATACCCTGAGAGTTTCATTCAAATCGACCACTAGAGGGCTCTAAAATAACACAAATCAGACTATAAATCAGAAATGATCAGGATATGGAAATGTTTCATAACAATGTCGAATCACGTATCTGAAACTATTGTGAAATCACTATGGCGCTAAAATGCTAATAGCCACTTTCGGCTATAATTGATATTTTTGTTTTGCAAGTTCTATAACAATTTATGCTTACATCCCTCTCTGATTCTGTACCATTACATGTTACTAAGATTAACGTTAGTGCTCTCTTAACATTCCAACGGTCAGGTCCTGGCGGCGGCTTTCTGTATGTGCACACAGCTATGTTAACTTCAAACTCATGTGATCCACCGTTTGAAAGCTAAAATCCCTGTGATTCAACCAATGCAAACCATTTCAAGGTACAATCAGCGTCTCTGTCAGACCAGCCAGCACAATCAAAAATGAGGAAAATCCATGGAAATTAATTTGTTTTGTTTTTAGGTATACTGGTGTCACATCTCTAGGGCTGGCAAGGTCAGTCTGTTGGTTGGTCCACCACTTTGATACAGACTGAAATATCTTAACAACTATGGAAGGATTGAAATGAAATTTGGTACAGATATTCACGGTTCCTAACGGATGAGTCCTAATCACTTTGCTGATTCTCTGACTTTAATTTTGTCCAATACTTTGGTTGATCTGTTTAACATTTTGGTTTTCTTTAATTTTCTCGAATTGAAAAAAAAAACAAATCTCTAAGTAACCACATCTGCCACACAGAGAATTAAAAAGACAGATACAGGAACATTCTGAGGTGACTGTGACACAGTAAATCTTCAGCTCTAGTCTGCACACAACAGATCTGCTAGCATTGTGGCTCTTCCACCATTACAGAAGACTAGCACAAAAGGGCTGCATTCAAAGCCGCTGCTGCTGCAGCCATCCAAATCTATTAGCCAAACAACCTGTCAGCTTCCAGTCCAGCTCTGTGCTTATGCATCTCAACTTTACTAACTAAACCCTGAAACTATATACTCCGAATGCCCATACTATCCAAATTATAACATAAACAAAGAAAATTGAATGTTATCAGGTTGGTTGAGATTATAATGATTCCTTTGAACAGCTGAATTATCATTTTGCATTAAATTTCTGCATATATGAAACACCTATATAGATGAAAGTAAATTCTGGCATGTTAAAAATAGTTTCTCTGTCCTCAGACTGAAGAATTTATTAAGCCTTCAGCTGTTTCCTGTAAAACCTTATGAAGCTGTCAGCCATTTTTAAGAGCACCAGTGACACACAAAACAAAAGAGAGAAAGTCCTGTAGTGGGCCCAGACATTCATTGCATTTGTGGGGAGTTGTTCTGATGAGTTCCAACTTTAGAATTAAACATCAAAAGACTGCAGACAGGGAGGGAAAGGGTAAAAAAGGGTAAAGGGCAGAATAGAAGAGAGGAGGGAAGAGAGAGAAGTGAGGGATGGAGATCCCTGGGGAGGGACAACAATAGTATGAATGCAGGAAATGAGTACTGAGGCCTGCCGGGCTAATGATGAGGAAGTTGAGGAACCCTGCTTAGTCCTGCTCTCTCTAATGAAACTCAAAATAGACACAAACGTTTTACTTGTGAGGACACTAATGGACTACTCTTACCTCTTTTAACTACATACCTGAATTAATCAAATAATAAAATAGGACTTTAATTTGAACCCCACCTTCAAAAAAGAACAGTCTAAACTATGTTCCAATAAAAGCTGTGTAATTTTTATGTTCCAGGTGGAAATCAATAGTGAAAACGTAAAAATATAATATAAGTATAATATAATAATATAAGTAGAAAAATCTGATATAAAAATATAAACTTAGAAATGCACGGGGCCATATTGCGTGGTTTTCTTTAAACCTCTGGAATTTGTGTATATAGTAGGAGGAGGCTCAGATGAATACACAGTTGGTCTAAAAAATTAGAACTATATTGCCAAAGAACAGGCCACAGTTGGTCCTGTTGAAAATAAAGTTTGTTTAAAATTAAAATAATAAATGTATTGACAAAAATCTGGCAAGCTTACTTGGCTAGTTGCCTGCACTTTTGAGACAGTCCCTAACTTTAGCTGGATTATCCGCTAGCAAATATTACAATAAATATATTTTATATATATATATATATATATATATTTTTTTTTTTTTTTCTCTTATCTGATCAAAGCCCATTCTTCATAGCTATGCATACCTTTCAATATGCAAATAATGTCTTCATATTTGTTTACACCCTAGTGGACAATATTATAAACATTATAATTCATCTGGATTTGTGTTTCTGGCCACATGGTGAATGTAAGACCAATATACACTCTCTTTTAGCACGGTTATAGTCTCCACCAACTCAATAATACCTGATTCTTTACTCTAAATGCTCCACTATGTTCACCAACTAGTCTAGCTGTGCATGGTGCTGAGCAGGTAGTGTATAGTGGGTTTTTGGGCTTCTTCACAGAAAACAGATACTGGCTGTGCCCAAAAAACAATATGAGGGTAGTGAGAGTGAATCAAAACACTAAGGCTGCGAGCTGGACAGTTCCAACAAAGAGCTGAAACTCTGAAATATAAAGCTCTGTAAAACGAGTGGAGCTACAGATTGTGGTGACAATTATCTGTAGATTCATCACTGGATGACCTGTTTTACATTGTCACATTGTTTCCACATGTTCATTTAACACATTCTTTTTATAATAATAATAATAATAATAATCAAATAAACATTTATAAGTCCTTAATTATATGTGTTAAATATTTTTAGCATCTGTAGTAGCTATTAAATATATAAAATTAACAAAGAAATTCGCCTCCAATTGTATAGAGATGACATTTGCCAAAATGGAAACGAAAAGAAAACCAAACTGATACAGGAGAAAGTCTGTTGCCACTAGAGAAGGTATATGGTTAATAAGGGGAATCTAGTATCTAATTGACAAGAGCTGTAGAATCGTATTATCATGAGTACATTTAAAGATATCTGCCTACAACAAAGTGCTGCAACTGGTAATGTAAAATTATCTTGTTTTGAATTATAAATATTGCCTCAGGTAGTAACATATTATCCATCTCTTACATCTTACTTGCTTCCCTTTTCCTTAAAGCATAAACATGCCTCCTTTGCAGCAGTGAGCAGCACTCTCTAAAGCAATTATAGATCCACTCGGTTGGTAAACACGAGCATGACCGAACCCAGTTCATCCTATTTCTATCTAACACCTAGGCTCTAACCTTAAACCAACACTTTGTTTATGTAAGTTAGGATGAATAAAACGTCCTTACGTTTGAGCAAATTCCTCATCTTTCTATTTCAGGTAGGACCCCCATAAAATAGAAAAGCACACATATGCACAGAAACCTGCAGATGTGCTGGCTTGCAGAGACATGTAAAATAAGACCACACATAACACAACTGTGCACAAGCTATGTACGTCAACAACATTTCCACTGTCTCTGGTGTTGGTCAGTCAGATTGAGTTTTGCTCTGAAATAGGAAAGTAGGAAGTTCAGGCAAGCTTGCCCTCACCACCCTCCTACCTACTTATCCAAACATCCCCAATTAGGAGTAAAATCTCCCTGGACCACCTGTCGACTAGTACAACTTACCACCTATCAAGGGCCAACACAGGTCAGTAGTCACTCTGATCGCAGAAATGGAATGAAAAAAGATTTATATTCAAGATTCATATTCAAAACAAGGCTTTAGACACTGCATGACTACATGAAAATGGCAGATTTCAGTATCACAAATCCTTATACTTTTTAAGATAAAACTGCCACCTCTGTGGTTAAGGTTTGGAAAATATTGTCCATGCAATGTTTACGGTCGGTGGGCAACTGTGTCCTAGAAATTGAATGTATATAGTGCTTATAACTTATTTTCCCAATTTTATGTGCTGACAAACATAATTGCTACCTGGAATATGTTAAGAGGCAATGTTTTTTAGTCATGTTTTTGTACAGCGTCAGAGTCATAGGGACGTTTAGAATACAAAGTGCAGGACACTGACAACAGATACAGGGTTCACATCTATGCATCACATCTGATGTTATCATTAGGGAAAGATCATGGATTCAGAAAAATGTTAGTTAAAATGTTATGTATCAAGCTTCAGGTCACTGCTCTATTAAATCAAGAACATAATCTTTCCCTAACCGTAACCATGTGCAGTGAGTGCCTACATACAACCATAAAAAAGTTTAATAATGCTCTAGGTACAACAAGTGGATATTGTATTGCAAGATCTGATATTTGCCGGAAAACAAATCACACATGTTGTCAGTGAACATTTCACTGATAAACATTTTGCCAGATCAATTAGTAAACAACATTTCCTAATATATATATATTATATATACGTAATTTGAGCTTTTCCTTCAAAACATATTAGCTATTTCACATTAGTAGTAGTAGTAGTAGTAGTAGTAGTAGTAGTAAACGTCGTTTCTGCATATTCATCTAAAATACATGCACACAAACATTCAAACAAATTCAAACTAATCCAGTCAGTTGTTTCCTTCCTATCGTAGTTACTGTTGAAAATTAGTTTTATATGGACACAATTTCAAATTTGCGGTAGGAGACAAGATGAGACAAGAGCTCGACCCCACCATCTACCCCTCTCAGGTTTTGCAGTGCTACAACAACATAACATTATTTCTGACGACCACAAATAGTCCATGTTTTTACATTTACATTTAGGGAATTTGCTTTGCAGATGCTTTTATTGGAGTAAGGATGGCAATAGAACATGTTTTAAGTACTAATAATGCTAGGTTTGCCATTTCTGGTAGACAGCAAAGATAGCTAGACTTTTGTGTGTGTCTGTGTGTGTGTCAGGACGCTCTGCTGTCCTGACATTGGCCGGGAGCTCGTTCCACCACTGCAGCGCGTGGACAGAGAAAAGTTGTGACTTAGCTGAGCGACAAAGTCTAAGTCAATGGCGCTAGGTAATGTTGCTGTCAATGGTAATAACTAAAGATTACTGCCGTAGTCCCCTTCCCCCATCACTCCGCCACCCTCCCCGCACCACCGCTATCCGTTCAAAACATAGTCGGACTTGCCACCAGCAACACTGCTCAAAAAGTTGCCCTGTGTTTTATCAGCTTAAGACTCCCGTTACAAGACAGGAGTCTTATTTTTTGTATTTCATTGTGTTTCACCTAATCAGGGACATAATCACTGTGGGTCTTTAAACTTTGATGGAGGTTTTACAATAAACAGTTTGGGTGTCACAACTCTAGCCAGATCCTAGCATGCACTCTTGCTTGCTCTGCTTTTTCCACCACATACTAGCTCCTGTCATTCCAGATCCAGCCACTCCCGCTGCCCTGCAGTAACCCCTTTTTCCGTTTTCCACCACCTGACCTTACTCACCCACTCACTCACCTGCTTCCCATTTCCACCAATCAGCCTAGTAGTATATGTACCAGTTAATGTCCACTAGTATTCTCCTAGATTGTCTAGTTTGAATCCACCCTAGCTTTACAGCCTTGTTTATTCTGCCTGCCTGAACACTTGCTCGTTTCCTGGAGAGATGATTCTTTGCCTGCCGCCTTCAAGGTTAAGTTTGTCTTTTCTGATTGTTCTCCTGGTTTTTACCTAATTTTTACCTTCAAGAACATTTACTCTACTCTGACTGTTGGGGTGTCATGCTTTTGGGTTGGAGCCTGTGCAACAGCCTTTAAAGTGGGCAATAATTAACTTACTTTTACATTTAAGTTTTGCTAACTTTGGTGTTTGTTTACAACCCGTCTGTTCTTCTCACTGATTGTGTTTCTTTATCCATCTTCTTGACTTCTTTTTAGCAATGTTCCCCAATCTCTGCATTGCACCTGTATTACTGATACAGAGAGGAATGAAACTACAAAATGACCAATGTTGGAATTACAAACCCAATTGGCCCTTCGCTAAGCTACGCCCTCCTTAGTTACTGCTCCAACAAACTGTTGGACCTGTTGGATTTATCACAGTGCTGCCACTGTCTATTACTGCACTCCCTGGAGACATACTGTTTAATTTTTGGAAAAATTAAAAAAGCGACCTCAGAAAGGATACAGAAAAGTTTGCATTATACATTTGAAGGAAACAAATAAAGACAGAAGCTAAAGCCTACCGATCACAGAGTAAAAGTGAACCACTGGATCACCTGACGATTGAGACAGAGGACAATGATATTAGGGATTAACACTGTTCCTGTAGAGCTGGGTAGGTCTCTAATCACTGTTACAATCATTAAAAAGCAAAAACACTAGGGCTGTATAACGTTAGATTCAGTAGTAAGTTAGCTAGCATTAGCTAACTAACATTACATTAGGAACAACCCACAGCCTGCGTTTTTTCTGGTTTTGTTTTGGAGTCAATGGAGCGCAGCCATGAAAGTGTTGGACCTCAGTTAGAGCAGGACCTATACTGCACTATGATTGGCCAGCTACGTATTCAGGGCGTGGCTTAGTGAAGGGTCAATTACTCTTAAAGGGGGTTCCAATCACCAACATCGCCACCTGTTGTATATGTTTTGAAACAAATGCCACATCCTTCAGATACATTCATTACCGTTGCATGCAGAGAAAAACTCAACATACTTCCTCAGAATGGCAAATAGAATAGGATAGAACATTTTGAGATAGAACACATGCTGCAATGATGATTGGCATAGCAGCATGGTCTTCAAATAAAACAATGATTTTTAGTCCATGGAAATTATGGATTTAACTTTTATTATTATTAACTAAGGGTTAAAAATGCAGTCTGCATCAATTTAACATATAATGCAAAACCTTCTGTGTCTCTCTCTGCTACTCGTATCACTCCACTAAGCCCTGCTTAGCAGCAGAAGGATCCGGATGCGTGACGTTTTCGCAGCTGCCTCTGAAGAGGCCAGTGCATCACTCTCCCCCCTCAAAAGTTATTCCTCACTATTTGTCTTCGTGCCCCCTTGCCACTCATAGATACGATCTCCATGGCACCGTGTGCTCAAGCAGTGATTGATATATTGACTGTGTTGGAGACTCCTCCTGGCTCTGATTGGTTGCTTATGTTTAAGCAAATATGCCATGAAACAACACCCTTCATTCGATGTAACCTAGAAAGCTGAGGTGGACAGCCTCCAACAAACTGAATCACCACAAGAATGTTCCAGCTATTAGCTATTATGGGATCCGAAGGCGGAGTGTGTGTGTGTGTGTATGTGTGTGTGTGTGTGTGTGTGTGAGGGTTGAGAGATGCAGGCAAATATTTGGTTGCTAACGGTGATCAGATGCACATGTCAGGTCATCATCAGTGGTGGGAACAAGCCAGAGGAAGCGATGAAGACTCAAGTTGGCTCAAAAAGGCTGGATGAGACTAACAGGCGCAGAATTCACATAGAAGTCATTGGGGCAATAATTTGTGAAGTGGATGTCCAGCTTCAGCCAGACGCATTAACTGAGCGTCTGCTTCTGGCACGCTCATAAACTACGGTGCAGCACTGATCAGACCAGATAATAGACTGATAATAGGCATTTGTAGCCATGCTAACTTGAAGCCATCTGTTGGACTTAGTTGGTGTGCTTAGATATGTGTGTTTGAATACATCATGGGTGTAGTCATAAACAGGCAGCCAGTGGGAAAAACACATTGCCTGTGCAGTGAATTAGCATTAAGCATTTGGAAAGGATCATAAACAGCTATTTCCCATGAACCACTTCACTTTATCTTGTTCAGCACTTAGGATCGGAGGAGAAATCCCCCCTTTGATCAGACTTATATTTACGCGTAGACCAATTGTATTTGCCTCTAAAAAACCCAACCTAATGGAAGAGTTCCACAAAGCAAAGGCATCTTGACTCGTCAGTCAGTGCATTGCAATTTTCATGTCACAGCTCCAGCAGTTACTGTATCTTGGTGTTATCACTCACCGCATAATAATTACAAGCAGAACAAGAAAGGGGAATGATAATACTCCAACATAACCAGCACAGACAGCCAAACATGGAAGAGGCGATTTAGTTACATGTCACAAGTCACTGTGCTAACCATACTTTATTCCCCAATTCCCCATAGTCATAATCTTTCCAAAACCATAACCACACCACAGTTGCCATGCACAGACACTTCAGAGAATTTGAGAATTTAAAAACATTGGAATTGAATGTAAAAAATGTTGTCATCAAACGTAATCAGGGGTTTTGCAGAACGGTTGACTTCCTAATAAGTCAGCCTTTATAAAGGGTTTATAAGTTGTAATTAATTTATTTATTAATGGTAATATAACATTCACTAATGCGTTATAAATAAATAAGCCATTCAAGCTTGTGGTTGTAAAATGGGGGGAAATCCTCTTCGCTGTTGTTTCTCTCTCTCATTAATGAGAATGTGAGCTAGTTCAGGCAGTCAATTCAAGTCCCCCACTGCACTCACATAGCATAGTCTGCAACATACAGTATATCAAATGCACCATTTTAATTATGGTAGTGTATTGTGTATTTCACCGTGATAAAAAGGTTGCTATCCTTGCATAAGCACACACACACACACACACACACACACACAAGCACACCATCTCCATCATTCCTTCCCAGTGCAGCTGCTGTGAGTTATCTGGTCTGACAGCCGCTACTGGGGGAACACATAGAGGATAATGGAACATCTGAGACACTGCAGCCAGGGCTGAGAGTTAGCAGACCACACCAGCTCCTCAACCACAGCTCCACAAAGCACTTTAGATTATAGAGTGGAGGACAGCAGCAGCATAAGTATCAGGCCAGACGATTGCCAGAGTGATTCCCCAGACCAGAGAAAACGTGGAGGTGGGAAGTGAAAGGGCTCCTGTTAAGGTGCTATTGAGAAAGATATTAAACTCCTCATCCTAACCTCCTGAATGTTCAGCTCACACAGACTTTGGTTGTACTGAGTGGATCCTGTAGACAAAAATATGGAGTGGCATTAGTTAAGTGCATTCAAGTGAAGCAAGGATTAAACATAGAAAAAGTATTGAGTATACTTTCACTGGCTGGTCCAAAGATTAAACTAAGAAACGGAACAGAGCTCAGCTTGTTCTACGAGCAGCCAGAGCCGAGTGATAGTTCTGTAGAGCACTCACTCAGCTCAGTCTACAAGCTGTTGTCAAGTCACATTTTGGTAAAGAAATCAGCACGAGTCAGTTGGGTTCTTTATTTAGTTTGAGTTGCGTGCAATATGAGATCTGAAACAGATTGCTTTGCTCTTTACTGTGAGGGAAGTTCAAATGGAAATGCTCAAAATCTGATTATAAAATATTAAACCACCACAATATGATTATGTTTATCTATAGTAGTATAGATAAACATAATCATATTGTGGTGTGAAGTAAGCATACTCAGAGCTGCCATGTATGCTGCTGTTTCTCAGATTCTGAGAAATGTGTGTCAGATTTTCATGAATTTGCAGATAACCAAGAATATTGCACAACAGTCTGGTAAATTATCTAGAGCATATTGCTCCACACATTACTTTAACTTCCTTAGAAAGTAACGTCTGTTCAATCCTTTCTTGTAAACGGTTGCTGTGTTTCACTTCCAGGCCAGTCTGTTGGACTACAGGTGGACTACAAAATATTTGTATTTCTCCACTATCCTCTTCTCCGAGAATGGAAACGGGGTTTGTTGTGATCCTTTTTCATCTGAAATCCACCAGCATCTCCTTGGTCTTGAAGACATTCAGAAGCAGGTGGTTACATCCACTCCCCTCCCCAAAGCTGCCCACCAAGTCTCTATAATCCTTTTCCTGTCCACACCTGACACACACAACTGCAGAATCGTCTGAAAACGTCTGCAGATGACAGGACTCAGAGTTGTATTGAAAGTCAGAGGTGTACAGGATGAAGGGGAAATTGGAGTAGACGGTCCCCTGTGGGTTTCCTTTGTTGCTCACCACCTGTTTCAGACACAGCCCAGCAGCCACACAAACTGGGTTCTGTATTTCAGGTAGTTTGTAATCTAGGAGGTTGAGGAGGAGTCTATACCTGCATCCTCTAGAGCTTTTCACTCAGCAGTTGGAGCTGGATTGTTATGAAAGAACTGGGGATGCTCACAATACTGCCTGCTTTCAGGTAAATGGCTGCATCATCAACACCAACCTGAGGGCAAACTGCAGAGCCTATGAGTCAGCGCCGCAATCTCATCCATTTTTATTCGCCAGGGACCTCGCGTTTCCTGTTCGATAAGAAAGTGTTTATACTTTCTCCTCTTCAACTCTGCAATTGGGGATTTGGGCCTCTCTCTGGGTAGTAGTGTAGATTTTAATCAATCAGCTGTTCACAGAGATCAATAATAGTACCACAAGAACAAGGCGAAGGTCAAGGTAAAAAAAAACATTGAATAGATTTTTAAAAACCTATTATACTGTATTTCCAGTCCTATATTGTAGTTCTGTGACTCCTATATGGTAGCTCTGCATTCTCATACGGGCTGTTCATATAGGCCCTCATTTCAGCATCTGTCTGAAACAAGCTGTAGATGCTCCTGTCTCTTTAAGCCCTCCCCCAAAAGCCCACTGTCTTCTGATTGGCCATTGTCTTTTATGTTTGCCAGCTTGCCTCAGGGATATGGCTGCATGTTCCTTTGTGGGTGTGGCCAGCATTCTCTGCCTGGAGCAAATGACCATATGTGGAAATACGGCTCAGTATGACATAATTTTTAAACAGATCATTCAGAACAGGGGGATATCCGAGGTTTTGGGATTACTTTTAAATACTTGTACTTCATTATTTGAAGCTTTGGTCATGTTTAACATGAACATCTAACATTGTAACATTATAGATATTCCAGAAAATATGAAAAAGCATGATGGGTCCCCTTTGCATCTGAGCAGGAATGCCATTCCCTCCTGACTTTTACACCTGGAACCACATTCTTGTGCGTTTGTCCCCATTCCACCACTCTTGCCTGTCATCATTGTGTAATGGTTCACGTGTCCTATAAACACAGCCAGGACACTGCACTACATAATCTAACTATTAAATTTGAAGTTGATCCTTGTTAGTTAAGTTAAATACAGCACAATATGTGTGTGTGCACTAAAATAATTATAATTTTCAGGGCATTGGATTTACTTCTTTTTGATTTATCATGACACAAACCTGCGTGCCCCTCGATCTAAACCAATCTTTGTAACCAATTTAAGTGTCGGATGTTACTTTAAATGAAAGCCATGCATTTTGGTCATTAGTTTAGTTTATCTAAAACATATAGAGCTTTTTCAACACAAAATAAGAGTGACCACTGACTTCGGGTGCTTTCACACCTGTAGTTCGATTCATTTGGTCCAAACCAAGTGAAAAAAATTATCCACTGTTGCATTTTAGTTCTACTCCGGTTAGTGTTCCCACTGCAGTTTTACAAACGAACCAAGAAAAGCAACCATGACGTTACACAGACTAACATGTAATTTGTTGATTGGATAGATTTGGTGATTGTCATCCTCAGGACCCACGTGGGGAAATCAAACTCTGGTGATTGACAGAAGTTTATGCAGCACTTTAATGCTTCAGATCTGTATCACAAGGGGCGGCTGTGACTCAGGAGGTAGAGCGGGTTGGCCGTTAATCGGAAGGTCGGTGGTTCAATCCTTGGGCAAGATACTGAACCCCAAATTGCCCCTGGCGGCTGTTCCGCCAGTGTATGAATGTGTGTGAATGTTAGTTTCTGTTTGAGCACTTAGGCTTAGTGTGTGGATGTAGTGTAAAAGCGCTTTGAGTGGTCGTTGAAGTAATTTATTATAAGCATGATTAGTAATGTCAGACCGCATAGCCTATTATGAATAATAACATATAAACAGGACATGTACAGTATAATTTAATAGAATTTAAAAATTATTTAGGGCTTATTCGCCTATAGTATACTGTAGTATCACTGTCATAAATGTTTTATGGACAGGGTAAATGAAGTGCTATTTGCTCTCCTATTTTTTTAAACAGATTTTAACCTATTTATCAGGAAAAATACCCACACTGGCAAGTATACATTACCAAATGATGTTTACATAGCATGGCTTACACATATCAATTATAAGCTGAACACCTCTTCAAGGAGGTCTCAGTCCGCTTGTTTGGTGCGCTTTTGGTCCGCACCTGGGTGCGATTGCGGCATTCACACCTGCCCAAATGAACCACACCAAGGGGGAAAATGAACTCTAGTACCATTCAACCGAACTAAATGAGGCAGGTGTGAAACCTCCCCTGGACCACGGTCTGGACCGAAAGAAACGACGAAAAGAGGTAGTCTCAGTACGGATGAATCTTAACCGTGGTTCGGTTCATTTCTAGTGTGAAAGCATTTTTTGGATGGTGGAATTGTTTACAAACCAATCAATGTCAAGTATAGGGAGACGCAGCCCACATACATGATGACGACAGGACACAAGTCTGTCATGTAAAGTCCTTTAGTGTGGTTGCATAAATGCAGTGTGAAACCAAACCAAATGTGTCAAAACACAAACTTTAGTTCGGACCTTGGTGCGGACTTTCAGATGTGAAAGTACCCTTAAAGGTGCATTGTGTAAGATATGGTCAGAATTTTACTTTATTAACAGAATGTGAAGAAGCAACACTTCTAACGTTATGTCAAATACGTCTATTGTATACGTATTGTTTTGCAGAAATATCTACTGCAGTTAGCATGCTAACCAGCTAGCCCCGGCCCATCCTGTGTTGAAATTCCACTTGTATCGGTGATAGTCTGATAGTATAATTCAGCCCCCAACAATCATACTCCTTCTGAATTCATCCTTCTCTCTTTCACCGAACAAACTGCCTTGTTAACAAATCGTAAAACAGACTTCATTCAAACTTAACAGACACAAAATGCAACTGACCAAAACCGTCTTGGTTATTCTTTCAACTGTTCCAACATTCACTCTGGTTTAGTCTAAATAAACCCTTAATTCACAGAGTTAGATGCAAAACTATTCTGGCTCTACAGGTGCTGCCTCTCTCACGCCCGTCCTCCCTCTTGCTCCTCTCCCACCTGACGCCTCTCCTCCCCAGAGTCTTAGTCCTAACTAGCTAAAAACAGGTTATAGAATCTTTTCATTAGTTATAATGTTAAACACAGACAAACTAAACATTTTACACAGAAAGGGTGGCTGGTTTGAAAGAGGTGTCAAAGAAAGCCATTTACACCCGGTTTTGAGAAACCGTTGCCCTACTTACAATGCTGTAGAATGCCAATGATGGTCTTTCAGACTTGGCCTTGTGTGTCTCCAACCACCATAACGAATGTCAGTATAACAGCCAGGAGCACTAACAAACCAGCGGTATCGATAATCCTGGCAAACGACTCCACAGAGGTTAAATAGCTGAGTTTCACTACCAGTCAGTCAGAACTGAAGAAGTCTCTCGGATGAGAGACGAAAAGTCCAGTTGCCCTTGATTTTAACCTTCCTCGTATAATGTTAAAAATAGTCAACTGAGGTAATAAATTACATTGTGTCAACACGTGTTGAGCACTAAGGTGCTGGTCTTGACTCCAGTAATACTCACTTTCAGTAAGCTTTCTTTTTTCATTTGTAAGTTTCAAGTCAGATCCCTCATACAGTACACTGCCAAAGATCCAAAACAGGAGAAGTTATGTTTAGAAACACCACAATGTTCCAAACAGACATTAAGTCATCTGCACCACTGCACCTTCATTCTGTTGTGCTCTCACTGAACTATTTGTCACATACAGATGTTTTTAGTCATTTTTTGTAACTGGACAATAAATGCCCTTTTTAACTTGCAAGTCTTGTCTCAGACACTTGAGACTTGACTTGAACTTGGTTTAAATGAGTTAAAAACAGCTCTGACATAAACACATAAAAACTGACAATCTCTTGGAATCCAAAGATAATCCCAACTGATAGAAATGCAGTTCCATTTGAACCCCAGCAGATTCCATGACCTCCTGAGAGATGCATGTATTTTTTGTCCACTGTTGGCTTAAGTAGACAGAACAGTCAGAGATAATTAAATTGTACAAGAGAAAATACACAAGAGGAAGCGAGGGAATAAGGAAAAAGTCCCCATTTTCCTTTTTCCCTCGAAGAGGGTAAAAATAACAGCACAAAAAAAAAGTCTTTCAGAGGAAGTGATCACTTCTTATTATATAGCATACCACTGTGAGATTGGGGTGGGGAGTTGAACAGCAAAACTGAGGAATGGACAAAGACAGAACATAACTGAAAATTGGAAAAGGCCACAACCCAACAAGAAATATACCCACACTAGGTTAAACTTTAACCTTTTACTGTAACTCCTATCATTTTAGTACTTTCTGTTGAAAAATTCTATCGCGCTAAAATCATGACTAGACCTAATTTTTTAAAAGTTAAAAGTGAGAAATGAAGCTCAGCGTAAGTTCAGCCAGCAAGAATCTTTAATTCTCATTCACATCTCTCTCTCTCATACACTCTTTCTCTCCCTGCTCCTAACAGCTGTCTATGGGCATTCTCACCTTGTTTTCTAGTCAGCTTTTACCTTTACCAGCTCAGCTAATCATGAAGTCACTCACACTACAAATCTGAATGTCTTCTCTGATCCATATTATTTATCTACACTCACTTGCCGCTTTATTAGGTACACCTTGCTAATGCTGGGTTGCCTTCAGAACTGCCTTAATTCTTCATGGCATACTTTCAACAAGGTGTTGGGAACGTTACTCAGAGACTTTGGTCCATATTGACATGATAGCATCACACAGTTGCTGTAAATTTGTCGGCTGCACATCCATAATGTGAATCTCCCAGGATTGTTTATACCAAATTCTGACCCTACCATCTGAATATCACAGCTGAAATCAAGACCTGGCAACGTTTTTAAATCTTATTTTTTCCAATTTTGGTGAGCCTGTGTGAATAGTAGCCTCACTTTCCTGTTCTTAGCTGACAGGAGTGGCACCCGGTGTGGTCTTCTGCTGCTGTAGGCCATCTGCTTCAAGGTTCAACGTGTTGTGCGTTCAGAGATGGTATTCTGCAGACCTTGGTTGTAACGAGTGGTTATTTAAGTTACTGTTGCATTTCTGTCATCTGGAACCAGTCTGCCCATTCTCCTCCGACCACTGACATCGACAAGGCATTTTCATCCACACAACTGACGCTCACTGGATATTTTCCCTTTTTCGTACCATTCTCTGTAAACCCTAGACATGGTCGTGTGTGAAAATCCCAGTAGATCAGCAGTTTCTGAAATACTCAGACCAGCCTGTCTGGGACCAACAACCATGCCACGTTCAAAGTCTCGTAAATCCCCTTTTCTTCCCCATTCTGATGCTCGGTTTGAACTTCTGCAAGTTATCTTGATCACATCTACATGACTAAATGCACTGAGTTGCTGCCATGTGATTGCTTATTAGCTTATTTGTGTTAACAAGCAATTGAACAGGTGTACCTAATAAAGTGTGTGTTTGCATTTTATGTAGTAATGTAATTATTTTGTAAATCCAGAGTTGACTGTGGATTTTGTCCTTTTTCCCACAGCCACTTTATGAGTCATTACAGGGATCAAGTCAACTGTGACAACAAATTCTATTGTAGTGAATACTGTGACTCCAATATTACCTCTTCTTTGTGAAAGGAATGAACATTTCCTGATTTCGCTATTCATATGAAATCTAGGTCACCAAACAGGCCCTGCCAGAACTTTCCATTAGGGCCATCCTTAAGTGACAGCTGCTCTATGACAGGTTGTGCATGGCATCGACCTAGCACTGACCCTTTTAAGGACCAGGATGATCCCTGGACTGCTGGCCTGCCTGCCCAAAACTCAGTTTAATACCTGTGCTGCACTGAATTTGCTTAAGGCCAGCATCCAGCCAACTCTGAGAGAAAGAAACCGTCTACGAGTAACCTGCTCTAGTCTGCTATGACAGGAAAAGTTGGGAAAGTCAGAACTCTGACAAAAAGCTTCCACCTTGTCTCCAGCACACACGAGTGGGGGTGTGCAAAGATGTTATACTCTTATTGCCTGCTGTTTATTAAAGACAAAATAAATACTTGAGACACATAGAACAATACACAGTCAAAATGGAACAATAAAAACACGGTACGATTTCTGATGTCAATCCTTGCTTAAGCAAGAGGTCACAGAGAATATGAAGAAATTCATCACACAGCTCTCTGCCAGATTTCATGACTCCAGGGATGTTATTGAATTTGTTCATGAGCCATTCACAATCAGCCCAGGTGGAGAATTCTCTAGAAGAAGGTGATCCTGTTGGACAAAGGTGCAATTCAACGTGAACTTGATGACATCAGGGCCTCCAGTGAGAGGAAAGTTGCTCTCCGTGGTGCTGAAATCTTGAGCAATATTTGAGTTGCTTGTCCACAAGACTATGGCACACTGAAGACGTTTGCTATATATGTGCTCACCATGTTCGGGTCAATCTATACATGCTAATCCGTGTTCTTAAAAATGAACAAGACGCATGAGAGGAACCAGCTGACAAATTGATCTTTGGAGGACTGCTTGCAAACAAGCCTAATAGCTGTCAAGCGTGATGTTAAAAAGTTGCCATCAGAGGGGAAATGTAATTTCTCAAATTAACCGGCGGCGGGCAGTCTCCACCACGTCTTGCTGTAAAGCTAAGTGGTTGGGCTTTCAGCGTTGATGCATTGAGAGGGATACGGATCTGCCTACTTGTTCAGTGGGATCTGTTTTCTCTTTCCTGCAAGGTCTGAAGGAGAAGGTGCTGTCGCGCTGCAGCTATCTCTCCTGTCACAGGGGGTTTGGTGACAGAACAGTCTTCACCCACTCCCTCGTGATGCGCTTTCTGCAGGGTGTGAGAAGACAGCGACTGGTGTCGTGTCTCTCTGCGCCTCAGTAGGACTTGCTGCTTGTGTTGATTGCTCTAATATCTACACCTTATGAGCCCCTGGAGCAGTCCTCATTGAAAATGCTATCTCTTGGACAGCCCTGCGCCTTGCTCTCACCTCTAAGAAGGTGAGTGAGCTGTGTGCCTGTCGGTTCACCCCAGCTGCATGCTGGTTCTTGGTGTCCACAGTGCAGCCAGATTGAGACAACACTCCTTTGCTCTTAAGAACATAAGGAGCATGTTCAGGTCCAGGACAATAAATCTGGATGCTTTCTACCCCCCTACCCCACTTAGGGTGCAGGGAGGTGAGAGTGCATCTGTTGTGTCCATGTATGCTAGGCTAACGTCCTATGTAGAGCACACAGCCCCCATTCGATGCACTGGTCAGCTGTTTGTCTGTTTCAGTGATAGTGCAGTCAGTAAAACCCTGTCCAAGAGGAGCCTGGCCAGCTGACTTTGTGAGTGAATCTCCGAAGCCTGTACACAGGCGGGAACAGACTCACCCTTAGCGGTGCGTGCACATTCCACTCGGAAGTGTGGAAGTATCTACGACCTTTTTTCAGCGGTGTGTGTGTCGAAAAGATCTGCACAATGGCATCTTGGCCCTTACTGTGCCCGTCTGTGCGTTTCTATCTCTTGAATATGTCGGGCTCCTTCTTGGGATCCAGCTCGCAAGTGTGACCTAGGATCTGAAAAGTGAGGATCTGGTGACTACTGGGTGTAGAGGGGGAACATACACTGGCAGTGCCTGATGTTCCAGTAAGAAGTCAGGGCAGTCCAGGTGTTAATGGTCAGGCCAAGCCCTTCTCAGGGGTGTCCCACCATCGTGTCACTAAGTGATGTGGTGGTCGGGGCTTTGCCCGGCCTGTGGCCGACCGGGTTGGTGTGGTGGACTTTGGCTTGTCGCGGCTGGGGCGGACAGTCATCGGGCTCCACCCACTGTACCCATAGAGTCCAGCAGAGGGTGGAGCCTGTGTGAGATGATGGCATCCCACCTCATTCCCAGTCAACTGGCCTACTGGGCAAGACATTTTACTCCAAAATAATGCTGTTTTATTTTACATACAGATGCCTTGCAGAAAGCCGCTGTGAACTACGAAGTGTCTGTTTTATTTACTTATATCCACACAAGGCTAGCATTAGACATGCTCTAGATTTTTTTTAAAGCAATATTAATTAAACAATTTGTCTTCTTTTTTGTTTTTGAGTGAAAATTAAACTTTTGGTTTAGTATGAGACACCATTGTTGTGCATGTAAAAAATATATATAATTAAAACAAAATGTTAAATGAAAGCAATGAATTTGTCACCATTCATGCATGAATTTACGGCACATGTTCCATTGCCTTTATAAAAGACTGTAATATGCTTCAGCTTCACCTATCG
The DNA here is from genome assembly GCF_021292245.1 of Micropterus dolomieu. NCBI lineage: Eukaryota > Metazoa > Chordata > Actinopteri > Centrarchiformes > Centrarchidae > Micropterus > Micropterus dolomieu. Next base: position 35,792,305 of record NC_060169.1, on the reverse strand, counting down.
CACACTACTGCTATTCAGTGCACAACCAGCGAAGCAAGCACAGCTTTGTGAATGAGGTAGGCCTGACACCTGCATTAGATTGTGTAGGCTACAGATGGATAACATACGGTAACGTACTTTAGAACCCACAGGTCAAACACACATATTTGGGGTGGATAAATCATTCCTAATAAAATTATTTTCATCTCAATTTGTTGTTTCAATATTTGAAGAAAAGAAAGCTTGACATCATAAATACGGGAACACTTTTTTTATCTACTCACATTTTCTGAATTCATTAATATTCAGTGTGACCTAAGGGCCGCCAGTTGATGATCACTGCTCTAAAGCATCCTTCACATATAGTACTATATGCTATAATGTTCTTTCATCATACTTATTTTCACTGAAGGCACAGCAAGCAAGCAGTGTCGGGCCTCAGTCTGAGTGATCCAAAGGTTATTTTGAGAGAGTCTCACTGCTGGAAAAATGTATTAAATGAGTAAAAAAACCTCTACTCTAAAATGCTCTCTAAAAAATGCTCTACTTTGTATTAGCTTAGGTCTTTCTGGCAGATGAAGAACATTTAGAATGTATTTAAAATGTAATTACTATAACTCCCATAGGGTGAAGAGAACTGCCAGGAGGACATTCAAGGAAGGAAATTAATTTCATTTTTTCCCATAGGTACATCATGTGTTTGTCAGAGTAATTACACTGCCCTAGCAAAGATTTGAATTAATTAAAGTAATTTGAAGGAAATTCATGTTTTGGTCATTTGGGAACGGTACTCCCAACCATGTCTTTTTACCTCAAGCAGCCACTGAAAGATATTTTACAGAGCAGTCTAAATATAGTTTTCCATTACACACTGCATAATGTTCCTTCTTAAATAGAACCTACCTTAGTTCATCACCATTGTGGTAAATGTGTCAGCACCAAAGTTCTACTTCTGAGAAAGTGACATTAAGGAAAATAAACTCTGGATGAATTAGAAATATAGTGCATAGACTGATGGTGCAGTCCCTTCTGGAAGATTATGTGTTGTTGGGAAGCCGGGTAAGGTTGATGGAAAGTGCTGTTCTATGTGTGCATCATAAAGCCAACAAACTTTCATTTTGCTGAACAACCTTGTGTTGTATAATGATAAATAAACTACCATGATAGCATTCAATAAGGTAAGTGACTACCTGGGGCCCATTACTGTATACTGGATATTAAATATTATAATGTTTAGAGTCTGTTAGTTAGTTTCAATTTCCATTTCATTCCAAATATTTGACCCATCCAACACTGAATTACAAGACACATGTGATTATATCAAACTTCAGAAAGAAACAAGGTTGTTGAGAGCCATGAGACTGAACCAAAACAGTTAAGTACAATATTTTCCACGGAAATGTAAGCAAGTAGAACTATAAATTAAAGTATAATTATCTCACAATTGTACAAAAATGCCATAAATGTACTTAATTACCTCCACCACTGGTCCAGTGAGCAGTTCATGTCATGGAAAGCAGAGGAAAAAACAAGGTAAATGATTGCATCCATAGAGATCACTAATCCTAATACCATACGGAATACGTGATGTAAATTAAATTTCTATTAAGAGGTCAGCTGCACTGAGTATTTTGAGAAGGGTCAGCAGAATTAAAACCTCTGGGCTGGACATAATGTCTCCGTGTCTCCCACTGATTATTGCAGTTGTTGTTTTAATATTTTACCGTCACCATAAGAACTGCAGTAAAAGCAGACAACAAATAAACTGTCTTAACAGATGGGAGGGAAATAGGCCTCTGCTAGCTGAGCCAACTAAACTGCTTCTGCTAAAACACTCACTGGGTCGTTGTGTCGCAGAGGGTTAGCTAAGTGAGGTTCTCTGTCCTCAGAGCGCCCAGTGGTAAACACAACAGAATGTAACCATGGTTTCTGGAAAAGGTAGTGCAGCAGCCAGTTCAGGTGGATGTGTTACAAGAAAGTAATAGGGAAGGTGGGAACAGATCCAGGTGGAGCTCCCATGCATAAAGACTAGCCCAGTTCTGTGTCACTAGTGAGGTGTCCTGGATCGCTTCCACACTCCTGCTCCACTCCACAGTACTTTTGTACTTTTAAATGTACATTTAAGGTACATTTGCACCTGATAAAAAGCTAGTAGTTACTGTAGTGACATGCAGTATAAATTTCATTAACGTCACTAAGACGAGACATTGATGAGCTAAAAATACATCTTTGATAATAAAAACTATAATGAAAATGTATGTTTTGTTTTCGTCAATGATACGAAACAGGACTAAAATGTCAGTGCAGGGCTATCGGACATTCAAAAAATGCATAATATTGTCTGCCAATTGTGCATCTTGTCTGTGTCAAAATATAAAAAATACATCCCTGTCACTGATTACAAAATACAATTATAAGTAAATTATAATTTAAAGTAAAAGTGTGTGATTGTGTGTTTTAAAAAAAATAGTAATAAAAATAAAATTAAATATAAAAATAAAGTAAAAATAAAATTAAATAAGTTAAACAGTGTGTTTGTGTGTGTTACATAAAATTGTGTGTGTTACATAAAATTAAATGAATATATAAAACAGTAAACATGTTTGTGTGTGTATTAATAGACAAAAAATAAAATATATTTTTTTAAAATACAACTAAAAAATCAGTATCAAATGTGAAATAAAAAAAAAAATAAAGGAACAATTACTAAAATAACAAACAAATCAAATAATAATCTGAAACTTTTAAAGTACAATTATTTAATATATTTATCAGTCGAGTTTCCACTGGTTGTCCTCAGTTCATGGCATGAGGAGATATATTTTGCTGCAATGATTTGGCATTCTGGCATTTCAGTAAATAGGGGAGTTTCTGTGTGTTCGATATAAATTTTAATTCGGGGTATATTTGGGCACTGTTTGCAAAGTTTGTTTTTCTTAGTGTTTTATGTTTACGGCATGAGATTAGAAAGTGCAGCTCTGTCTCTACCTGTCTCTCCTCTTCTGGTAGCCAGCTGTGTCTGTGGTGACCCTTTTCTATGGCCGGGCTGTGTTCACTCAGTCTGTAACATTTTTCTTAGTTTAGGACATTTTATTGTGCTCAGGTAATTTGCCAGTGTAAATTTTCTTTTTAGGGTCAGATAACATTGTAATTTACTTTGTGTATTGGTCGTTTCTTTCCAGTATTCTATATATTTTTCTTTTTGCTTGTTGATAATTTGGTTTGGTCTGCTTGAGTTGGTGTTCATTTCCTGAGGTTGTTGGGGACTTGTTACTGCAGACAGCCTCAGGACCAGCTGGCTGAGGGGAATCTTCTTTGGTTTCAGCTCCTTGTATGTTAGGGCTTTGTGATGGATGCTCTGTAGGATGCTCTTACAGAACTCAGTGTGGAAAGATTCTATGATTGTTTTGGTCCCCATTTAGAATTATTGGTTCTAGTACAAATAGGACATTTTAAAGCCAGATTTCCGAATCTTATTGCATAAAAAGCTCTCCTTGTTTTGTCCCTCAGATCTTTCACAGCCATGTTGAGGTTTCCTGTAATGTTGAGGCCAAGGTAAGTGTAGTTTTTTGTATGTTGCAATTTAGTGGTGTCTAAACAGAAATTGTGTGTAAGATGATTTCTGTATTGTTTCTGTAAGATCATTACCTTAGTCTTTGATGTGTTTACTGTCAGGGCCCAGGTCTGACAAAATCTCTGCAGGAGATTAAGGTGCAGTTGCAAACCTTCTTTAGTAGGTGAAAGCAACACTAAGTCATCTGCATACAGCAGACCTCTGATCTCTGTGTCATTCAGGGTGAGGCCAGGTGCCGTGGAACGCTGTAATTGGTTCACTAATTCATTGATAAATAGCTCGCTAATGAAGCTGAATTGAATTGAATAGAAAACTAAATGCACAGTTATAACGGGAGACAGAGAGTGGCTACAAATTAGAGGGAAAAAATACAACCAACCTGAAAAGACACATGAAGGCACACTAGGGCTGAACGATTAATTGCATTTGCAACATTATCAGGATATGATAAAAAGAGATTTTCTAATCGCAAAGTCTGCAACAGCAACAGCCTGGTAACATGCTTCAGGTCTTGGCCAAACAGAAGACAGGGGTCTTTGAGGGGGGGGGGCTTAAAGAGACGAGAGCATCTACAGCTTGTTTCAGACAGAGGCTAAAATGAAGGCCTACATGAACAGCCAGTATAAGAGAGAAAATTATTTTTTTGAACTTTGAATCATGCAAAGCTGCCATACAGGAGCCACTGAACTACAATATAGGATTGGAAATACAATATAATAGGTGTCCTTTAATGGCCAGCCCAGAAAATACATTACTATCTAGTCAAACCTGTGTTTCTAAGGTTACACGGTAATTTAGTTGGAAGTTGTTTATAACTTCTTAGCGCTCAGGCTGACTATAGAGACAGGGAGTTTGGATTGAGATGCAGACATGGAAACTAAACAGGTACAATGTGAGGTGTATATTTACAAATACGTGGAACTTACAAACACTGGTTGTAAGCCATGCACACTGGTAAGACAGTGGTGAATGATGAAACCGCAGTGAATGAAAAACAGACAGTAACTTAAATACAGAGGTGAGGTAAAGACAACAATGCACAGGTGATACACAATAGGGCAGGTGCAAACAATCAACCCAGAAACACAGGGGCAGGAAGTAAAACAAGACAAGGGCACTAGGGGCAGACAAAACTACAAAGTTAAACAGGAAACGTGGAACACAAACCATCCCAGAACCGTGACAGAAGGCAAATTAACCAACAAATTGTTTCAGCGCTAGTGTGATAGTATGATTTAATGTTAAAATTTGTAAGTACAACCCACACAACAGCCTCATCAAACTGTCTGGCATATTTAACAAAACATCTGCAAACATGGAACAGCTGATGTTGCAGAGGCTTCTGGTCTTTTCAGATGGTAAAGCAGTGTGCTGCCACCTTGATTCCAGTTTCCGATACCTGTATTAGCCTATTTGAATTACTTCAAGAGAGAAAAAGCTTACATACAATCGGATTTATTTCGTCCCCTGCTGGCCATTAGAAAGAATGCAGGTTTAAGGCACTTATGTGTTGGCTTCACTTTTCTGACCCTGAGGTTCCAAAATGATAACAGAGTTGCATGAACAGCTATATATAACAGTTATAGCAACAGATAAACATAAACTTAACAAAGGATTTTAATGCATGGCTCAATATTGAATTACATTGCACTATATCTAAAAACAAATCACTCCATGTGTTCTGAAGAGCATTCAAATAAAACTAAATCAAAATAGCTAATTACCTACTTTTTTCCATACCAGTTCTGGGGAAAATCCAGGATAGTCAGCTATCAGCTGACTACACCAGCTAAAGCAAGTGCAGTGATTTACTTTACCTGCCTAATTTGTACTTTATGTTATTTGTGGCATTATGCAACTGTGGTTTAGAAGTGGGTCGTCCACTAATCGGAAGTGTCCTTGGGCAAGATTCTGAAGCCCAAATTGCCCAAAGGCTATGCCATCAGTTTCTGAAAGTGTGAATGATTAGTTTATGTCTGATTAGCAGTTGGCACCTTGCATGGCAACTCCTGCCATCAGTGTGTGAATGTGTGTTTGAATGTTGACATGTAGTGTGAAGCGCTGACTGGTCGGAAGACTAGAAAGGCGCAATATAAATGCAGCTCTGTGGTACTGGATTCTGTTTTGATATTTAGCTGACTTTGGCACGGTTGTTGCAGACCCATTGCAGACCATGGGAAAATATTTTGAGTACCACAACAGTGCAATGCTTAGTTCACATGCTGTCACACGTCACTTTGCACACGGCCATTTCCCCACACCGCCATATCATCACCTTTTTCAAAATTGAATTAGCTATGAAGAAAACAATACAATCATATATTCCTGAGAAGAATTCCTTTAATGACTTTTTACTTCATTACATTTATTTCACAACTACAGTTACTAGTTATCATGCAAATCAATGTTATATCTAAAAGATTTGAATCTTCATAAAATAACTATAAAATAGCATTGATATAGTTTATCAAATGTATAGCTAAATTGTCTATAAAATCTTTTCCAAAAAATTTCTGAAGAACTATAACTTTAAATGGGGGCAGTTTGCATCATGAGTATGTTTATTTTGATTGTAGTGTACCAACAGTGTGGATTTGTGCATTTTATATGGGGGGGTGAGATATCAACTCTCAACAGACGGCTGAAGAGACCCCAAAGGAAGAGGTGAAAGGTTCGCTCTCCCTAAGTGCTGTTTCTGGGCAGTCTGATTGTAAAACTGGCCACCTTTGGCAGCAGCCGTGATAAGCCTTGGTGCTTGACTGTTAAAATGACAAAGAAACACTGACCAGAAATTAGCGTTCTCCTGAACAGCCTATCGAAACTCTTCTTAAGAGAGAGCAGGAAACCCTAAACTGCCCCCCACACACGTAACCATGGCAACTGACCTTCCTCTTTGTTTAATTACCTCACATCAAAGGATATTCTCCTCTTCACACCCAGGCGTGAGAAACTCCAGGATACCAGAAACACTGCCCTGAACTCCTTTGTGTAAACAACAGCATGTCTCCTCAAAACTCAAAGCATTACCTTGTTTAATGAAATAATCTTTAAGTTACTCAACTAGGTCTCCCCACTCCACTTAGTAGTTATGTTAGCATGTGGTTGTTGTTGTTATTTGTTGTTGAAAAGAATCTAAATAAGTTAAGTCACCTGACTTTATTCATTTTATTTGTAACCAATGCTTTGTTCACAACACTTTCTGACAATTCCTTTAGAAATGTTGATAAAGAAGTGTCATCCTATACCCGATTAATTTTCCGGCTCAAATTTAATAATAAAATAACTAAATTGACTAAATTCCCCAGCTCCTGAGCAAAGATTGTTTTAGGGTTAAACAAAGTTATTGTCATGTAACCCGGGCTCCCCCAAGTGGACAAAATAAGTATTACAGGCCATTGTCTGAAATGCCGTTTAATGTATAAACATCACTCTGTATTTACCTGTTCATAATCTGATGCCATTTGTGTAGCTTGCCTATATTCTCTAAGAACGTGTAACAGCCAATATTATCCAGAAAGCTAGTTAAGTTCCTCTCATCTGTGATTCCTATGAAATGCTAACCTTTTAAGGTCTAACTACTGACAATTGTTTTCCTTTTTATCAAGTGCTAAAAACTAAGAACGGTATACCCATTTGACAATTAAGGTTTGATTGTGGGAAAATATTTGATTACAATACGTGCTAATAGATTTTGTTTTAAACGTTAAAGAAAAGAAACAGGAAACAAGCCCTCCCTCTGGGGAACAAAGGACTGCCTTCTGGGAACCACGCGCCAACAGACAAAAGCAGCGACCCACGTTGTCGCGGTCTCTCTTGTCCTACCTTGTTCCTGGCTCTCCAACAGCGCTTCGGCACGCGTCAGCGTGCCCCCTCTCCCGGCAACGCCCTAAGAACTTCGGCCCGGCGCAACGAAGTGCCGCGACATTGATTTTTCCCTCATTTCCAGCAACTTTACTTGCTTTTCTTTTCTTTTCTTTCGTTTGTTAAAAGTTATCAGACTGCTAAGTTCATTCGTGGAGCTAATCCCACCGACGGCAGACACAGCCAGGGGGTCCCGCCAGCAGTAACAAAGGATGACCAAACCTCTGACCCGAGCCAGCGTTTAAAGACCAAAACCCTGTGTTCTGTGATCAGTGATGTCCCATAGTTGTTAATAGATTATCTTTAACTCTTAAAACTCATAGCTCGCGTTTATTAGCTGCCCATATGAGTCAAATGCTCCCCACAATAGAAACCCACATTCTCATTGTTTAGCCATTGTTTATTTCTTTGGTGTATTTAACCACATTTTTATATTCACCTTAATTAGCTAATAAATTTCACTGTAACCAAAGGAATTGTGTGTGTATTGCCTGTCTCCAAGTCCCTGCCACGAGAATTTACCCCTTCGATATGAGACTGACTGATTGATTTAAGATAATTTATCGATTATTAACTAACTGATCACTAGTGAATAAGTGTATAATTATTAAAATGCTACCCAGATGTCCGGAGACTCTGGGTGAATTAAAACTCCAGTGTTGCCCCGCGAAACGTGAGCTTTATGAATTAATATTCTCTGAATATTAAAATTCATAATTTTGTATTAATTCTCATAAATTTATTAGATCAAATGTAGTCATGCTACATGATACTGTAAAGTACATTTTGCTGCCAATACTTTGACTTAAAGGGGCTATATATGTTTTTTTTTAATGAAATTAATCACTTTTTTATTGTTTGTGATGGGTTGTAATCTCACATAAAAACGATCCACTTACCCTGTTTTTGGGTTACCTCTGATGGCCAGTATACAGTACCTGTTCCTATGTGAAGACTCCGGGTCAGATTTCCCAGAATACACACTCCAGAGCCTCTTGCCTTCTTAATCTGAGCCATACACACACCAACAACACTACAGCTAAAGGAGTACCCTAACACCAAAAAAATGTCTACCAGCACAACACAGACTCCAACGCAAACTCCACATAAGGATAAAACCAACAACAAAGTTTTATGTGATGGAATCGACTTCGGGTGAATACAAGAGTCAAAATAGAAAAACATGAGTCACAGAGAGACCTCTGCTTTGTTTTGAAACTGACAAAACCGACACAGAGTTGATTTTATCATATTAGAAAGGTAAACATTACTGCAAAGCATATGAAATATATTTTGATTTTGTGTTTTAGTTGGCTCAAGTTAGATAACGTTAGCTTGTATGGCTTTGCACATTACTTCACCAGTTAACGTGATCCATATTACTATCCTGTGTACCACTGGTATTATGTCAAAGTGCTGATTTTAGCCTGCAAGAAAGGATGTAACAGTACAAAGTAAATTTGGAACGATTTGTTCCTAACTTTCAATTTACATATAATGTCGTATTAACAATAATCAGGTACACAGCTCCTACACCACTCACTCACTGTAACTTACATGACCCACATAATATACAATACTGCAACATGACGGCGCAGGAAAACAACACATTGGAAGACCCATTCACTACACTTTACTTACTGCGGTCTAATTGTTATAAAGTTTAGCAATAATCTCATTATAATATTCAGTCTAGCTCACTAACTGTTTCGTTATCATCCATTACATTAACTCAGAAAGTCCACTGACTCCATCTGCGTCCCGTTACGAATGCATGTCAATGCATGTGAGTCCTTCAGACGCGGCCACAGCGTGCCCAGAAGTGTCCCAGATGCGGCTATCTGCTCTGCTCTGCAGAGAGTAGGTAACTAGTCTATTTTCGACGGAAGTCACTTCCAGCATAGAACAGATCAAACCGGGCAGGAAGCCAGACACAGAACATCATAGAGACACCCTGTGCAGACTAAGAAACAGATATAAAAACAACAACATTTAACTATGCAGCCTACTTAGTCATAGTAGAAGCACAAAAAGCAAGCACCGATTACCAAATCAACAAAATCTAAATATGTCAGTAAAATCAGGCAAGATGTTCTGATTCTGACATGATTCTTTAAAGTTATTGAAAAGAGGCAGGGAAGCAAATGCTGATGTATCAAGTCTGCCAAATGCTGTCAGTGTAGAGTTACCATGTAACGAGCATGGATTAGTTCAACGTCAAGCTGATAAAAATATAACTTTAACGCTGCAGTGGGAGTTTAAATGAGTTTCCATACGAGCACACACCAAGTTGCAATCTGAAAACCGCACCGCTAGTGACTGCTGAAAACTACATGTAGGCCCTTTAAGTACAATTTTTTATGCAGGACTTTAATTGGAGTATGTAATTGAGTAATAGAGAAAGATACTCTATTACTCAATTACATACTCCAATTAAAGTCCTGCATAAAAAATTGTTGTATTGCTGTTTTTACTTGAGTAAAAGAACTCAGTACTTCTTTCACCATTGGTTATAGTCTACAAGTGCCAACTCATATACACAAACACACACACACACCTTTGCAAAAAAGGGAGAAATTAATTAAAATAAGAGTAAATAAAATAAAATGTCTTGAGATGGTGTGTCCACGGTGTCCACAGATCCTAAATCCAAAGGGAGAGAGTTCCAAAGTGTAGGAGCCACTACCTTGAAAGCACTTTAGTTTAAAGACACCTCATCTATCTATGGGATCAGGCTCAATTGATTCTCAGTGATATCTTCCACTTGAACTGTGTAGTGCAATCCCAGCTCATTTATCTTATTATATAGAGACAAATTAACCTTCAATTAGTTCATAATTTGATATTGTAGTGTTATACAATAGCATCAACAGCCAATTTAAATGAATGATGATATCGTTACGCTATATGCATACAGTTTTGTATTACAGAGTCAAACAGGGTGTCAGTATAATTATGGAGTGTCATTTTCAAACTCAAACTTGCTTCAGAGTAATGAAATATACAGTCCATTAGAGAAAACCCAGGGTTGAGATAACAGCAGACTAATTGCACATAACTCCTACAACAGGTTTAGAACATTTGTAAATTGTGTTCTTGCCTAAGAGGAAATTCAAAAAACAAGATAT
>NC_060169.1:35738492-35781663 GCF_021292245.1 Micropterus dolomieu | reverse complement strand
TTATAATATTCAGTCTAGCTCACTAACTGTTTCGTTATCATCCATTACATTAACTCAGAAAGTCCACTGACTCCATCTGCGTCCCGTTACGAATGCATGTCAATGCATGTGAGTCCTTCAGACGCGGCCACAGCGTGCCCAGAAGTGTCCCAGATGCGGCTATCTGCTCTGCTCTGCAGAGAGTAGGTAACTAGTCTATTTTCGACGGAAGTCACTTCCAGCATAGAACAGATCAAACCGGGCAGGAAGCCAGACACAGAACATCATAGAGACACCCTGTGCAGACTAAGAAACAGATATAAAAACAACAACATTTAACTATGCAGCCTACTTAGTCATAGTAGAAGCACAAAAAGCAAGCACCGATTACCAAATCAACAAAATCTAAATATGTCAGTAAAATCAGGCAAGATGTTCTGATTCTGACATGATTCTTTAAAGTTATTGAAAAGAGGCAGGGAAGCAAATGCTGATGTATCAAGTCTGCCAAATGCTGTCAGTGTAGAGTTACCATGTAACGAGCATGGATTAGTTCAACGTCAAGCTGATAAAAATATAACTTTAACGCTGCAGTGGGAGTTTAAATGAGTTTCCATACGAGCACACACCAAGTTGCAATCTGAAAACCGCACCGCTAGTGACTGCTGAAAACTACATGTAGGCCCTTTAAGTACAATTTTTTATGCAGGACTTTAATTGGAGTATGTAATTGAGTAATAGAGAAAGATACTCTATTACTCAATTACATACTCCAATTAAAGTCCTGCATAAAAAATTGTTGTATTGCTGTTTTTACTTGAGTAAAAGAACTCAGTACTTCTTTCACCATTGGTTATAGTCTACAAGTGCCAACTCATATACACAAACACACACACACACCTTTGCAAAAAAGGGAGAAATTAATTAAAATAAGAGTAAATAAAATAAAATGTCTTGAGATGGTGTGTCCACGGTGTCCACAGATCCTAAATCCAAAGGGAGAGAGTTCCAAAGTGTAGGAGCCACTACCTTGAAAGCACTTTAGTTTAAAGACACCTCATCTATCTATGGGATCAGGCTCAATTGATTCTCAGTGATATCTTCCACTTGAACTGTGTAGTGCAATCCCAGCTCATTTATCTTATTATATAGAGACAAATTAACCTTCAATTAGTTCATAATTTGATATTGTAGTGTTATACAATAGCATCAACAGCCAATTTAAATGAATGATGATATCGTTACGCTATATGCATACAGTTTTGTATTACAGAGTCAAACAGGGTGTCAGTATAATTATGGAGTGTCATTTTCAAACTCAAACTTGCTTCAGAGTAATGAAATATACAGTCCATTAGAGAAAACCCAGGGTTGAGATAACAGCAGACTAATTGCACATAACTCCTACAACAGGTTTAGAACATTTGTAAATTGTGTTCTTGCCTAAGAGGAAATTCAAAAAACAAGATATTGTTGAATGCCCCGCAACCCTGCACGGATAAGCAGTTGAATATGATGGACGGATGGATGGCAAGTTTCTCCAAAATCACTTATACAAGCTACTTAAGAACAAATCTGTTCATATGAGTGGTTCTTGCATGAGGCCCATTGTGTTTAAGAAACATTTTGCACCATGTTTTCATTCTTAATTCAGTCAACACTTCTTACACTGAGACACATTCTGCTCCAGCCTCAATGTGTGATTCACAGTGACAATACTTCACATAAAAAACCTGCTGCCCGATGCAGCTCTAAAATGACAGCTAAATCTAGTTTATGAAATCCTTGCGCAGTTTCCGAGAACAGACACCCCTGCATGTTGTCAGGGGACACATCTGCAGACAGGCTTCCTCACTGTGTGTCATAGAATTAATCAAACCCAGAGTCAGCTGAGTCTGCTTTCTCATCCTGCTGCTCAGGAAACATGTCTGTTTTCGTCTGGACCAAAGTGGTCGAACTAATAGACCATTGTTGACATAGGGTAGCATCGTGCAAGTGGTAGAAGGGAGAAGTAAAAAAATGAATTGAATACACTGCATACATGTCTCATTATGTGTTAAAGAAAAAACTGAAATCACATTTAGTCATACCATTTTATAGTCAAAAATAATGTCAATGTGGTTTTTTAAAGTATTGTTAATACATTTTTCATTAATACAAGGACATAAAAATTTGGAACAATCACAGAAACTGTCCTCAGAGGCTGGAGGAGCTGGTCGGTGGCCGTGTTTGATTGCAGCTGGCAGGCTGAACCTCGGCAAAATAAACAAACATACGGTGTTGTCATGGGCAGACAGTGTGTTGTCAGTGATATTGAAGAGTAAGGAACAAAATCAGCATCTAACTGGTCCTAATTAGCAGCTGAACAGCTAATTAGTTATCTAGCCTGCAAACTCACGTTAGCAGTGCACTTTTCCCCAGAGTATGTTCGTTCAACAAGCTAAGGTGCAGGACAAGGCGTGTGTTCATGTTTGTAAATTAAATAAGAAGGAGAGTTTTGCAGTAAAGCTATGAGGGTGACTGTTCAGAGTATTTGGCTAGATGAATACCTAACATTATTCCCAAAACATATAAAATATACTTTTAACACTTTTGGTTTTACATTTTGTTCTCAAAGAAGAACACAGGACAGGTGATGTGCAGAGCAGATACAGCATGTATGCTGTAGCAGAATGAAACATGTAATTTAATTTCACTTCCTGGTGCATGGTTATCAATAATGTATTTATTAAATGTTAACTTCTACACACTAAAATAGACGTTTGTCACTTTGATTTTATACTATTTTATATATATATATATATATATATATATATATATATTATACTATTAAAAATTTATTCCCAGATATTATTTCCAAAAGTCAAATCTAAAAATACTAATCCCTACAGTTGACAGAAGAGTGCATGTGTGTGAGTGTGTATTGGTGGTTGAAGGGAGGAGTGTTTATTAAAAGCAGCCAGAGGCACCCCAGAGTGTTCCTGAAGGACCAGAGGGGAAGCAGCTGTGGCCCCTGGCTCTTTCATCTAAAAGCATCCAGCAAATGAAGTTATTCCTCTCTCACACACACACACACACACACACACACACACAGACACTTAGGAGTGACATTTAGCCATGGTAAGGGTTATTCTTATCCTCAACTCCCTGTGGGGTTGAATAACCTCTTCACAAACAACCTACAGCCTTTTGCTCTGCTTGCATATAGATAAGATACATGTATTTGTGTGTGTATGAGACACAGTGAGTGGGGGTGTGAATGTTTGTGGGGTTGTTTTCGTGGCATTTCTAAACCCTCAAAGTCACTTTGTCACTTGGGTAAATGGCTAAGCAGGAACTCAATTAGTCCTCAATCATCAGCACGTGCCACTGTAAAAGAAGAAAGTGACAAACTGAGAAGGATGTTTCCAATACGAAGCGTGTGACAGTGTGTTAGCCTTTCTGTGGAGGCCAGATGACAACATGAAGACAAAGAGGACAGTAGCTTTGAGCACATTTCTCTCTGCACTGCCAAAACAATCCAAACCAACTCGGAGGAGACAAAAAACAGGAGCAGAGTAACTTCATTGCAGAGACTCTAGTAATTCAGCAAAGTTTGCCGCAGTGCAGCTTAATATTCAAGCTGTCCTACATTGTAAATATGTATGTGATTCCAGTATAATGCTATTCATATCAGTGATTTCTGGGCCAAACACAAAGTTAGGGCAATTAGATGGCAAGAGAAAGGAGAAGCATCATTAATATGATCAGCATGTGTCCTAGAGGAAAGATGGGAATAATCTCCCGGCTTTTTCTGACCTGCATTCGGCATTTTCATTCACTCTGCCGTTTCATGATAACTCAGACTTCACAAGAAAAGAAGGAGGCCACATTATTTGTGTTCTCTGCTTTAAATATGTTGTTTGTGTTCAACGCTTCCCTCTAAGGAGGGTGCTGTGATAACAAAAAGAAGCTTTATTTGCAAATTTCTCAAAGCATTAACTGAAAGGATAAAACAGTGTTGAACTCAGATTTAGAGTTGACTGACAGTCAACTCTGTCATTCAGGAAAAACATTTCAAGTTTTAAAATATGAAAGCCAGTGTTACAAGTAATATGCAATAATAACAATATTACATGCACCGTAGTACTGTCAGGATTTTTCCTGCAGAGAGGAATTTTTTCCACCCCCCAACTTTTAGCGAACACCAAAGGAAAATCACCAGCGCCATGATCAGAACTGCCGTGAAAAAGCAATGTTTTTTAATAGCAATTTATCGAACAACTGCTAAGAAAGCAGAGCATAAACTTAAATACAACATCTTTGACTTCCTGCAGTCATCTCCTCTGATCCACAACCGCTATATTTTACACATGCTGCTGGCGCTGGATTATAAACCAGCTGCTGCATTGGTTTGACTGCACCTGAACGCTTCGCCACGAAGCAAGCGCTAAAAGGAGAGATGACTTCTTCTGATTACTCACAATATAAAAGCCGTTTAGCATAGAAATAACTAGAAAATGCATAGATTTCTGTCATAAGGTAACTCATTACCTTTACTGTATGCGTACCGATCATGCTTACAAAGGCCCATTCTGAGCCAGGAAAACCCTGACTGTACATGTCATTTTTGATTCTTTAGTTAAAGTGATACTACGTATGCTTAACAGCAGCTACTGTGACAATAGATTAATATTACAGGATAATAATACATGTTTAAACATGAACTTATCTATTAACAGTAGCACATGTAGAGAGGAGACAAGTAAGGCTGTAGCAGTAAAACTGGTGAGTGTACTGAACAGATTAATGGGGCGTTTTATTGCTTATTAATTCAAATGGTGATACATAGTTAAACTTGAAGTATTTCTATTTACGTTACGTAATCCTTATACTCCTCTACATTTTTGAGGCAAATACTGTACTACATTTATTTGACAGCTACAATTACTTTACAGATTAATTTTACTGGAGGGAAAAAAACATGTAATCAAGATGTAAAACTCAATTACTTAGACTTATTACCAGGACGGTGCTATTATCAGCTGCTCCAACAGCTTCAACTTCAGCAAAATCCACCTCTATCTCTTCTGAATTAAATCTATTTCACTTCCACCATCCATTAAATCCTTATGTTCTGTCTTGTATTCTGGGTGGCATGTGAAGACTGGACTGACCTCCTCTGGTCTGATGGTAAGCCACCACCCCACAAATCTCTTGTCTCATTAGGAGTTGGTGTCACCACTGCGTTTGTGTGTCGGCGCGGCAAATTACTGCAGCATTGAAGAGGATCCTTTTTAAATGTTTTGTTGGCATGCTGAATGTTGGCATGTCTTCACGAGACAATAGACGGATTTGCTAAATTATTAAGTCCTCATCGGGGGGGTTACTACAATCGCAAGGGGTGGCATTGTATTGTTCTCTAAGCTGTTGTTGACCACAAGTGTTGGTAAGGATTACAGGCTGTGTTACAATTATTTGTTTTTAACAATAAATTTCATATGTAGAGCTATCCACTCAAGTGAATTCACAAATAATGGATAGCAGCTGTTGATAGCACCATGAATTGTGTTTCACTTGTGAGTCTCCATGTCCGATTCACAAACTATTCTAAATACGATATTCTAGCGCGAACACGTGCATAAAGTTTTGCAGCTGTGTGCAATTTGCCCCTGCTGGCATCTGTTAAATGTTGATCTGCAATTTTCAGAGTGATTGTTTTTGGGATGCTGAACTGTGCGGTCCCCCTCATGCTTCTGGGCACATGGAGAACTGTTTTCTTCTCTGCTCTTTGCTGGACTGGTACAGTGCATATCCATCATCTTCACTTCTTACAACAGGTTTAATGTTTTCCAGTTTCATTCCCTCGTGGTGAGCATCAGTTATTGTACTGTCTTTGCCATCTGTGTGCATATGATGTACTGTGATGTGCTATTGCTTCACCTGGCTACAATCACCGCTGCCACGATCACTGGAAAGCCTGGGTGTGACACCCCTTATAAATGCACTTCAGTTACCAACTTTCTGAGGATGATAATAATTTCAGGGTGTGTGGCGATTAGCGCTGGTGTTTGTGAATTGGACCTTTTTTTGCAATTAAGCTCATTTGCACATAAATGTATGAATATTACCTCATTACGTGCAAATAGCACCGGAGCACCAAGATGCTATTTGCTTGGCAGCGCAGTTAGGGATGCATTTCATCCTTTACAGGTGCTTTGAGAATTACATTTTCTTTTTTGTGCATTTTTTGTATATGTATATGTGGGTTGGTTTTAGCCATCTCACCCATCTACAGAAAGGCCAAAGAACTGAGCGGTTACCTCTTCCCATGCAAAGTAAGTAAATGTATTAATCAATTAATCAATCATGTTCATTTGTCACATGTATTCATATAGGATGCACCACCAAGAGAAAGTCCTCACTGCCATCCAGCATTCTCTTCGAACGAGCCCCCGGGGAGGAGTTCCCCAATATCTCTACTGACCTTGTTTTCTTTTACCTTGATAACATTTTAATATTTTCCACTGACCTCAAGATCACATCTAACATGTGAATTCCACATTTCCAAGGTGTGTTTCCTGGGGTATGTATTGGCCAAGGGGGAGATGAATACGGACCCACAGAAGGGGAGAGACTGGCCAGTACCAACCTGCCGGAAGGATGTCCAGAGGTTTCTGGGGTTTGCAGAACCCCTGCATGCTCTCACCTCTCCCAAGATCAGTTTCAGATAGACGCATGATCAGGCTGATGCTGCTCTCCAGAGACTCAAAGACTGCTTCACTGCCGCTCCAATTCTGGTGGTACCAGACCTCGGTCTGCAGTTCGTGGTAAAGTTGGATGCATCTGATGTGAGCCTAGGTGCTCTCCTATCTCAACACTGCGCCCAGGATGGTATGCTACACTCCCTGTGCTGCAAACGGTCACCCGCAGAGAAAAACTATGACGTGGGCATTCGGGAGCTATTAGCCATTACGGTAGTTTTGGAAGAGTGAAGACACTGGCTCAAGGCGGCGGAGCAACCATTCATGGTCTGGTCTGGACTGATCACAAAAACCTTGAGTACCTGCACAGTGGGCCCTTTTTTTCCAGTCGCTTCAATTTCGTCATATCGCCCTGGTTCTCAGAACTTGAAGCCTGATGCCCTGTCCTGCCTGTTCAGCTCCGACTCCACCCCCAAGTCTCAGGAGACCATTCTGCCCTCCTCGTTTCTGGTGGGGGCCATCTCTTGGGACGTGTAGGAATGGGTTTAGCAGGCCACTGTTCACCAATCTGCTCCAGTCAGTTGTCCACCGAACCGCTTGTTTGTGCACTGTGACTTAAGATGTCAGGTCATCCACTGGGCTCAAGCCTTCGCCCTTTTGTGCCAACCAGGTGTCAAAAGTACAATGAAGTACGGAAGTACGTGACAGCCTGCCCCGTGTGTGCACAGAACAACCTGTCTCATCAACCCCAAGCAGGACAGGTACAACCCATACCTGTCCCGTCACGGGGCGACATCTCCCTGGACTTTGTCACGAGGCTGTCCCCTTCTGCAGGTAACACAGTCATCTTGACTATTGGGGACAGATTCACTTAGATGACTCACTTTGTTCCCCTGGCTAAAGTCCCATCCGCCAAGGAGACGGCGGAGCTTTCGTTGCTTCATGTCTTGCATAGGCCTCCTCGTGACGTGGTGCAGGACCAGGGCCCACAGTTCATTTCCCGGTTTTGGAAAGCCTTCTGTTACCTTATTGGAGCCAAAGTGAGCCTGTCATCCAGGGACACCCCCCAGACACACCCTGTACCTCCACTGTTTCCTGTCCTGGCAAGAGAAGTAGAGGTCCCTTCAGCGCACCAGCGGCACCCCAAGCTGGCTTGGCCGTCAGGGGTCGCCCTAGAATTGGGGGTACTGTCATGCCCAGCTCCAACACTTATGGTTATGTTTCCAGTTGTCAGTTGTGTTTGTCCTCTGTTGGTGTTTTGTTTTCTCATGTTGTGTCTCATTTCGGGTTCCTCCGTTTCCTGGTCCCTGTCTGCCTACCACTGTGCCTCATTGTCTCCCCGGTCCCAGTGCATATATTCCCACCACTCCTTGTGTAAGTTGCTAGATCTACCTGTTCCCTGTGACAGTGTTCCAGCGTTTTCTCATTAAGATTCCCTGTGTATGGACCATCATAATAGAGGTTGCATAAAGTCATTTACACTACATTGCTCTGCCCACAGAAATCCATAACTGTTAACCCATCAGGAAGTGGCTGATAAAGGGATTCACACTCTTGATAAGTGGCAGCAAAGTTTCAACTACCACTTGTCCATGGTAAGGATGTTGGTAGAAAATGCTTTTGTTAGCCCCCTGGTTCAAATCCAGCCGGTGACCTTTGTTGCAACTCTCTCTGTCTCATTTCCTGCGAACATCTTAATGCATCAGTAATAACAACTGGACAGTGTTGATAGAGATACTACTCTGTGAAATGAAAGTGTGAAGTCCTTTATCTACATAATTAGGCACATCTTTACAATTTGAAGATCTTTTTTCTTAGGAGCAACAAGCCAGAAAGATGTTACAAGAATGTGGTATAAGCAGTGACTAAACATGTCAAATCAAATTTATATAATTTATATAAAAACAATGTATCAAATGACAACCTGAAAACAATGTGGCAATGTGAAAAGGGTCGCTTGTAGTGATGAACCTACAGAGAATGATCAGCTGAGTCTGCCCACTGTAAGCCCACTGTACACTACAGGCTCAGAACCAAACAGCAGACAGACAAAGTTAGTGACTGGCTGGTGAGCACAGTGGATAATTTAGAAGCTCGATAGATACTGTTCGTAGGGGTTGGTAGAGACAAAAACAGAGCTAAAAGCTAAAAGAGAGCTACTAGATTTACATTTGCCAGGCACGACTCCAAAAGAATAATAATGTTGCTCCATAACTGCTGGATGTGTAAATAAGCAACTGTTTGCTTACAACGTTTAAGACACATATCAGTTTTAAAGGGGGAAAAAACTACAGTATATATTTCCGTAAGAAAAATATATGTGTTTTGTTCACAACTTATTTCCACTGCACCCAAATGGGCAAATAAATCAGTTATTGCAGGTTTGAAGAGCCAGACCGACTCATTTTTATTCTAAAAAATAAACAGTACTGAGTTAAAAATTTGAGACTGGGATATTCTGAAATGTAAATATTTTCATCTATATTCTGTTATGCTGCTTACAACCTTTGCCAGAATATTAAAGGGAAACTTTACACAGAAATATCAATTGACTCTGCAGAATACTACTCAGCTTGTGAGAATGGCTCTGTGGGAGCAATGTCAAGTCTGGGAAAACATCCTTGATGATGTCATCAGTCTTACAATGCATGTCTAAGGTCTGGACTAAAAGTCAGGATATCGGAGTCTCTGCTGTATTGGGTTTTTGACCATTCTATTCAGCCACATTGACAGTGTGGCTCAAGGGATGGCAATGTTGGTCAGTCCACCACATGGTCTAGACTGAATCATCTAGTATTGGTAGTAAGTTTTGGGTAGGGTAAACATTAAGGACGATTTATTGTAATCCCCTGACCTTTCATCCAGCGCCATCATCAGGTAAAAGTTTTTAAATTTTCCATTCCATTGGTTTATGATCCAAGCCTGCAAAACATTCCCATCAAACTCAGCTGTAGGATATCTTGTGCTTAGTGTTAATTAGCAAATGTTAACATGCTAACACAATCAATGTAAGCTCCATTCAGACAGGATTCACATTACAGGAGGAGTTGGGGAATTAAATAGTTACTGTGCTCCTCTGTAATTTAACTGATCGTTCCAGGCAGATTTTTTTCAATCTGGAAATTATGGGATATGATCTGTAATAGACATGGACCTTACACACAGGACAATGGCAAAAGAGAAAAACAAAGGCCTCCTCAGGAGTTTAAGGTAGAGTTAAAGGGGAGGCAAAGATACTGATGAGGTGAATATGAATCAAAAATAGGTTCAACCCCGCAAAATAACACACACATGAAACAAGACATGAAACGCATTGTCATCATTCAGTGTGACTTACACATCCCGAGCACATGAACATCTCTGATGTTCAACAAGAATAAGTCATTGAGAAAAACTTCAGAACTTGCCCAAGAATGATCATACAAGTTTAGGCATAATTTTAAGGGCACCAATTTTCCAAAATGTAAACAACTACAGACTAAAAAACTGGGCTCAAAAAAGAATGCCAGTACCTTCCTGTAGCTGATGTTTTAACAGCACATTTGATGAGCTTTTTCCTGTCTTCATATTGGTTCCCAAATAGGCCTATATAGTGGTGTAAGCATGTTTACTTCTATCAGATTGGCAGAAACATTTTGAATCCATTTTCACACAAAAGTCAAATTTCACACTGAGCTGATAAAAAATGTAAAAGAAAAGCAGCTCTTTATGTAAAAAAAAGAAACAATAAGCAATGACGCCACTCTGGATTGGATTTAATTTACAGGAGCATCAGTGAGTTTGCCTAATTACAGTAGGTGGATGCAGCTGTAATTATTACTGAGGTGGGGTTGAAAAATGACCCACATACAGGACAAAAATCACCGACCGGCGCAGGTGATGTTAAGATGACACCAGCTCCCCTCCAGCCCGAATGTGACAAAGTTTTGGTTGGACTATATGGCCAAAAATGTTATCAAAATAAAAAGTTTCATATCTTTCAATGTTGATAATTATCACGATAAGTATCAAATCGTTTTTTCTTTCAAGTTTAAAGGCTGATTGTCGCTCCTGAGAGAAAGTTGAAGAAACCTGATGGTTAATTGTGGTTTAAACTTTTCTTTATGGTTAACACTTGATGCCAAACAGTGCATCACTTCACAAGTCTGAGGTAGATCATTCAAAACAATTATGATAAAATCTTTGTCAACAAATATGCATGGGTAAAATTAAGTGAAAGCTTTTTGCAGTCCTTTTTCCTCAACAAAATAAACATCTTAATAAAGAATCCTAATTCATAATACATTTCTAATAAAAAGTCCTAATTCGTGTATGATTCAAGTGAATAAAGTCAAACATTTATTGAATGTTTATTGAACATTTGTTATATTGTTATTAAAAACAATTAAATTACAATAATTATTGTTGTTGTTTTATTGTACAGCCCTATTGAACCCCAAGTAGGTTCTGCTCGTGTTTTTGCTCCTGTCACATTTCTACTCAGTGTGGAAACAATACAATCATGCCTAGAAGTAGGCAGAGATACAGCAGAGAACTCAAAAATATCTTTTATGCAGTATAACCAGTGTTGGGGGTAAAGCCTTACAAAGTAATGTGCTACTGTAATCCGATTACTTTTGTCTGTAATGCAGTAATGTAACGCATTACTGTTGATGACTTCAGTAATCACATTACAGTTACTAATAACAAAATCATCGCGTTATTTACGAACTGGTTCTTGAACTATCGGCATAACGGGAGGAGGGGTGGAAGTATTACTTCATATTGTTTCACGAAAGGACAGCGATACCCTCTGCTGCGCCCGTGGCGAGGCTCTTTAGCCTTGCAGTCGTGTGCTGACTCCGAGGAGGAACAGGTTGTCTGTTTACACGATTTGAGAGACTCCTGCTCATCAGGTATAGCCACTTCTTTGATAAGCATGTCTAGTAAGTGGGAAAAATTTACTTTAAAGCCATAGTTCAGCTAGTGAGCTACAGTAAGTTTGTTGTGTGGGTTTGGTCTGTTAAATGCACAGTTCAAATTACATTAGATATGTTACATACAAGTTTTTCCTTTGAAGTCTCACCATCATCTGATTTTGTGATGAGGGCCAGTGTCTTATTTTTTTATTGATATTATTTTCAACAAATTACTATTTGCACTTGTTGGAAGGACAACCTATTTTAAGTTATGTTGTATTGTAATGAAATTCATTATTTAAAAAAATAAATGTTTCCAATGAAATGTCCTATTAAACATTGCTTAATTAAGCATTATAGTACCGTACCGTAGCCTTGTTCTTCTTTTGACAGATGTTGGGCTGATGTTCGCAACTTTGTTGTCAGCTTTGTAGAATTATAGAGAATAAAATGTGTAATATGTTCTCATTATAATAAGGATTACTGTTGATCTGGGTGTATATGAGATGTAACTTGTTATTTGGCAGTTATTGTGCATCGCAGGTGATGTTACGCAGTAATCCAAAAGTCATGTAACTAGTAGTGTAAGTACTGTGTATTTCAGCAGTGAGTAATCTAGTAGAGTAAGGCATTACTTTTTAAAAAAGTAATAGGTAATGTGTAATATATTAGCTTTTTTGAGTAACTACCCCAACACTGAGTATAGCACAGTTATAATGCCGTAAATCATAAAAGAAAAAGTAGTTGAATTTCTTTGCTAATTTATTTTACAAAAATTGAAAAACAATGGCACTGATTTATACACAACATTTTTCCAAGTGCCCACAAGTGTTACCAGTATATATGTCCCCTCCTGTAAACACTGCCTGCAGTTCAATCAAATTGTTTTCATGTGACTGTTGGAGTCAGCCGAGTCATTCAAAGCTTCTTAACTGCACCGAGGAGCGCTGATCTAATGTTTTTTACATAATCTGGTTAGTGCAAACAATATATTTTTGGCAGACATGTAGAATAAAGTGATTTGGATGAAATATCACTATTTTAAGCTTAGATTTAGTTGTTTTTCCTGGCGAAATGCTTTGTCCAAAGACAATCAGAAATTTGATGATCATTTCTGTTTTTCCAGCTTCTGATAAACAGTGTAATTTTGGTGATTTTTAAAGAAAAATGCATTTTAAACCTGCAGGGGTGTTGAGGGGTTCAGGGGGTTTTAAACTTCAAAAGCTATTATGATCATTATAATTAGTAATGGCTGCCATTTCCCCACATAAATCAACACAGTTTCATCTTATCTTATGACTAAAATAACAGTGACATGAAAACATTCCTTTTGAGGCAGTAATTATTCTGTTTTTGTAGGTGTTGTGTTCAATTAGTGAATATTTCATTTTGGGGAGGATCTCTCCATGCCCCGGCCCACTCTGCCCTGCTAAAATCTTATTTACTGATTTAATCAATCAATGCACAGGACAGCAGACTCTCAGGAGAAAATGAAATACGGCCAAATCCAAATCAGGAGGTCTACACATAGACAATAAACTACAGGCCTCAGACTTCTGCCTTCACTCAAACACAAGCAAAAATCTAAAGATCATTGTTTTCTTTTCCTTTTCTTCATCCTTTTACTTTCTTATTCAAACAACTTTTGAAAGTATTCTGATTCTAATCATGTGTTTTTGTGTACTGTGGAACACAAAAGGCCCAAATGCCTTTTCCCCAGAGGGGGTAATGCAGCATAAAATCTATTCATGGTTCCTTTTTGTTACAAAGACCACACTAATCCATTTTACTCCCTTCCTCCTCCTCCATGTAATAAAAGTTACTGACTGATTAAGGGGGTGTGTGTGTGTGTGTGTGTGTGTGTAAAGCATTGAATTGCATCACAACATGCATCTCAACAGCCAGGTTTCCTCAGGGACCAAGGGGGATTACAGTGGTTACAACAGAGGTGCAGTCGCCCATACCCAGACAGAAAGAGCATTTTGCATTCATTGACCTTTTTTTAAATTCGATCTGCGTAAAACTGCCTGGGAGGCTTACTGACTGGTGCTTTGACCTGGAGTCAAGGGGGAACGGAGGATAGAAAAGTGTGTATCTTCCCCTAGTTTTGCGTGGCTGTTAACAACAGCTGTTGTCCCCATGCCAGGGATACAGGGAACACTGTGAGGAAGTGGACTATGTACAATATATTAAGGTAACTCTTCAGTCTGCTCCAGCTACATATGTCCTGCACTCTCTTCACCAACAGGACACTCATAGGAGGAGTGCCGCACAAATAGTGAGTTGTGACGTCATGTTCCCAGGGTTGACACATTAAGGGAACATTTCAAAGGGTTATATGCTCTCAGCAATGTTTTTCCCCCAGCTCAAATGTTCAATGTATGTTGCCCTGGGACTATGTGTTGAAATAACCCACCTACAGCTCATAGCCTACTGATCAGTGATGTGCAGATCATGGCGGACCGGGTCATAAAAATAAACATTCTGATTAATAGCACATGGGTAGCAGGTGGGTGAAATAGGGTAAAGCTCTCCACCATTAAGAGAGACACTGTGCGCATTTATGCATGAGGCACAGCAGCATAACTTCATTGATTATTTAAATCTCCCAACACGCCGACAGGATCAGTGAGGATATAATGTTAATTAGTGTTCTGTGTTCTTTTACACGTCTAGAAGGCCTCATGTTTGGAGTAAAGCAGCCGTCCTCCTGATCAATCCTGTGCTCCATCAGAGCGTCTAAACATGTATTTCAGAAGCTAAACGTTTGATTCTGTTTCCTCAGGAGAGTTTCCTCTGTCTGTCCTGTCAGTTACTACAGTTTTTAGTTTCGCCCCTTAAGTGTCCCATGATATTTGCTGTGACCAGAGCCGGTCCTGACCTCCCTGGGGGCCTAAGCAAAATTCTGCTTGGGGGCCCTCCAACCTCACTCGTGAGCCATGTAAACAATTTGCCATTGCTGCACAGGCAAAACCTGACCTGCTCTCACTACAATCCTTCCTCCTTTAATAAGCCTGACTGGAAACCTCTTCTAGCTAAATCTAGTGCTGGTTTGAATGGACCTCTGTGCACGCAGTCCTCATAAAGTCTGCTAAGGGGCCAATCTGCTGGGTCGTTTGGAGGAGCAGCAACTGTTCCATTAGGGTCTGAGCTGCTTGTATCTGATGCTGGCTCTGGCTGTGCTTGTATTGGCTGAGGCTGCCTGTATTCCACCTGGGTCTGTGTGACTTGCCAAAGACGTCTGGCTAGTGATCCAGCATCTATTCTACTGACAATACTTGCAAGATATTAATGTTATCCGCTCCATCAGGCCCATTCAAACCGGCACACCCAGGTTTCTTTCAATACATTTTCAAATATAAATGACTATTTATAGCCTACTATGACTTGACTAATACGTGATGCTTATTTATGGAGTGATGTGCATATTGTCCAGACGCCCTCGCCAGTGTTGTAACTAAACCTTGATTGAGTGATTAGAGCATCATTGTGTTTTAAAATAAGGAGTACCATCAGGCCCATACATTGTCTGGACCGGTCCTCACAGATGTTGCTGCTGGAATGCGCGAGTTTCATGCAAGCGCCTATAAACGCATTTTCAAATGGGACGCATTTTTCTTTTTTAAGCTGCAGTTTATAAACACTGTTGCCCATCGGCGGTTATCGAGCGTAATAAGTAGTTGTATTTTAGACTAACATTGGCCAGACACAAAGTCTGGTGAGAGAGAGACTCATAGCAAGCTAGCACAAACTTTCACGTTACTGTTATTTCCGAAAGTCACTCTGACCAAGTTTTTTTTCTTTTCCTGGGCCCAGAAGTCTCTATCCATCCTATTATCAAAATTGTAAACAATGACACTTGCTTTGACATGAAAGTGGGGACGGGGACGGGTGCTGCTTCATTTGCGGGGCCCTATGCAATGTGCATAGTGAACATATAGGACATGACTGCACACATTAAAAAAATGTACAATTACTGACAGCAGCCTCTCTAATCATTAAAGCAAATCATTAAAAAAAACACTCATACATCACAAAATAAAGAACCTGGAAAGCTCGAGGCTGCCTAACATGATTTAAAAAGCAACCGGAAGAGGTGGAGTGAAATGTCCATACACATGATTTATGCGTACATGCAGATTCGGGTGATGTGCAGCCGATCTGGGCATCACTTCTGATGTTATAGAGTACTCCTTGAAAACTACACTCTCAAATTTGCTGACAAACTGATAATGTTTTTATGCAAATAGACTTTAACTGAAAACAGGAGGAAGGATCTCACCACTGGCAGAATCGTCGACACATTTTTGCAGAAGCCCCATAAAAAGACCCGAAGAGAGACAAAATGGATTGTTGGTGGAGATTTTTTAAAATGTATTTGCAGAGCATGATTTAAATGGGGAGAGGCGTTCTAGTGTGCTGTATTTCTGCTCATGTCAGATCTCTTTGTTGGGCTCCCTGGCAGGCAATTTATGCCCCTTTTGTTCCCAGAATGAAGCGGTGAAGCAGACATAACTGGATCTATGCAATATGTCACAAGTCTTAAAAACACCCCTATTTTTAGGGATCTCAGCAGAGGCATAAAGTTTCACAAGAAAGCTTCTGTTCTCTTTGGTGAATGTCAATCACTGACACAGACAGTTGTGTGTCTGCACTTGTATTTTAACAAGAACAGATCCAGTTAAATGCCTTGAGGAATAAATACTTCTCAAACACACTATCTCACAATGAGTACCCCAGAGGCCTGCACTATGACAGGAGTTTAACTTGCTCTGATGTAACTCGGGATGGTAAGTCAGAGTTCACAAACTATGGCTAGACCGGTAACCGGTACTATGATGGTAAATAAGATGTTGCTGAGTTGATTCGGTGTAAGCCGTAGTTTGTGCACGCTTGCGAGTTTTTTCATAATGGCTCGTCCTCTGTTTTTTCTCGGGAAGATTGTACAAGAAAATGTTTACAGCCATGGTATTAGTCAATTTAAATATGTGAAAACATTTAGGATAATTCAATATTACAGATGGGCTCCATCTTAGAAATTGACCTGTTAATGAATTAAAATCTACTCTCTAGATAGCAGAGGCTACCTGTATGAATGTAATGCTATTGTGTTAAGAATTAGCATATTTCAGGTGTAACCCTGTTGAAAAGCACACGTGACAACAAGTCAAATACAATAAATATATATTTTATATTCTATCAAGTGGTGTGTATTAAAAGTTGTTATCATTAACACTGAGTAGAGATGTGTTGTGTAGCCCACACTTATAATAGCCTATCCATGTCTATAGGGTAACATTGAGTTAACCACGAAGACAACCTGCTCGGAGCAGTTTAAAGATGCAGTGTAAATTGCCATGACAGAATACCTAGAGTAAACCTTATCCTTTTGTAGAATGGGTTATTGGAGAAATCACAAAGCCATTTACCTCGCTTCGTGGTATAGGCCTCAGGCCTAATGTGTGCATTAATGGTGTGGAGGAAGGTAAACAAAGCCAGAAGGCCTCCAGACTCAGAACCGACCTGGACCTTTTCCTCTTCTGCTTTGCTGTGCTTGTTTAACCTTGTCAACCACACCCCCAACACACACACACACAGATGCGCACAAACACACACACACACACACCTCTGTTCTGAAAAAGAAAGAAAAGAAGAATCACTGAACTAGAGGTGAAGTAAGCTCAGCAAGTTTGTAAGCTGATTACTGTTGTTCACAGCTGGAGATCCACACTCTTTAGTTCTTATTATTATGATGGCAAGATTACCTGATCAGATAAATCATAAAAGTATTCATGTCAGAGAAAAACCATAAAAAGGGACTGATTTAATGACAAGTCAAACAAATTGTCAGGAACTACTAACACCAGTGTTGGGCAGTAACGCTTAACTGAGTAACTGAGTAACTGAGTAACTCATTCCTGTTCAACTTTTCCCAGTAACTAGTAGTGTAATTGATTACTTTTCTAAAACAGTAATATTATTACAGTTACTAATCCAAGTAACGCTGCATTACCCGTTAAAACACACCATGCTTGAGATGAATGCGTGACTGTGCGACAGCTCTGCGGGACCGGACCTTCTGTTGTTCATGTCCGCTGTTGGCCAAAATTAAAGGAAGAAGGGAAAACGAGGGAGAGAGGCGTTCTTTATTTATCTGCCATTATTGTGTCACAGTCTAAGATGCAAAGAACATTATTGTCTATTGTAAACTCTGTGCGACCAGCAAAAAGCTTTCAACCACGAACATTTCTACATCTGATTTATTAAAGCATCCACTGAAGCAGCACAGCAATGCTAAACTTACAGAAAGAAACTCCGGCAGCTACTGTGGTAGTGAAAGCAGTGTTTCCCATAATTAGCCTATAATTTGGATAATTATCAACGCTGACCGCCACATATTGATTTTCAATTTCTTTTACTAGGCGTATTTAAAATCATTTTTTATTGAGGAGCTGTATTGAGGAGCATTTATTCTTTCTCTCTCTCTCGTGAACACCGCTGCACCCCCCAACCTGTCATTCTGTGGGAAACACTGGAAAGTAATATAGCAATATAGAAATGTAACGAGGAACGTAACTAGTTACTTTTATCACCTAGTAATAAGTAAAGTAATAATATTACTATTTTAAGGAGTAATAAGTAACTAGTAATATATTACAATATCTGAGTAGCTTGCCCAACACTGACTAACACAAACCTGTCCATGACTGAGTCACAACAGAAACCTGATATTGATGAGAATCCACCTGTAATGAATATAGTTGACTGTACATGTTCTTATTCATTGATTTGTGATTATTCTAATTCTTCTTCTTCTTCTTCTTCTTCTTACTAAATAATAAATTACCCCCTGGAGACAAGAGAGGTACAGTGGGTGAGGTCAAAAACGCCATATGTTCAGTGAACGAACATAAGAGCATACAGAGGTAACATGCTGAGGAAATTAAATACAGTCACGCAGTTACTGTTACAAATGTCTGTTTTCTTCCACCAGCACTAACATATTTTTAAATCTCCCTCAGCATTTTATTCAGTAACATTTCAGAAATGCACATCTCCACAGCGTGTGCAAAAGGAAGTTGCACCATGAAGTAGCCTATATTTAAAAGCATTGTGAAGCAGAGAAATAGCCCTGTGATCGTGGAATAACATGGTTATGTGCTTTTGCCTCAGCAATCTATGAAAGATACTGCACAGTTTGCAATAGGAGGGGGAAGAGAGGGTGAGACGGCCTGCTCCTCTTCATGCAGTGGCTCAATTTGATGGCCGAAATAATCCCCAGTTTATCAGGAAATAAAAAACATTTAAAAGTTAAATGTATGAGGTGCACAAAAGAAACCTTGTTTATTTTTACCAACAGCAGTGATTGTGTGTGTTCTCTAACAGCTACTATGCTGTTGCGTTTCTCAGACTGGTACACAACCACTCCAGACTGTGATTAACTGCTCAGTCAGAATCAGAATGGAGGGTTTAAATATTTTAATTACAGACTACATTCTGTGTCCCAAAATCTTGAGCAGTTTAACATCGGCACCATCTGAGTAAAAAACATGTGCATTCACTATTGGCTTTTGTCTTGGAAATGTTAACTGCTGCCTGTAGGGAAGGTCTGGGGGACAGTTTGAAGAATCACTTTACTTTGAAAAACGTCAATTTGACACATATTTTTGTAGATTTCACCGGTTTACGTGAATGAAGAGGCAGAAGTACCCAACTCATGAAACTGTAAGAATGTGTCCCGTTGTGCCACTAATGGCCCATCAAAACAGACACCCAAGCTTGTGACGTGTGATATGCAGACTCCTGGGGTCTCATCTATAAAACTGTACGTAGGAAAGACTCCTAAAGGTTGCATCCGTACAAAACACAGAAAAATATTCTGATTTATAAAACAGTGTGCATGCACGTCCCACGCCGACTTCCCTTTGTAAATTATAATCAGCTTGAAATGTGGCACATGTGAACGAGCTCCTTAGAAAAAAGAAGATAAAAATGGCAATTTCTGACAGAAAAGCTGAAAAAGAAAAGAAACCCAGTGTGTTAAGCTCAACCACTTTAATAACCGATCTGCAGGAATCAGCATCCTCCTGCGTAGTGACGGTGGTGTAAGGGGACACATAAACGCAAGACGCACAGGATGACCCAGGTACATAATCAGTCTACTCACTGAACGAGGCTGCCGGTGAGTTAAAAAAATATGAAAATATGTTTTATGTGACATAAACAGCACACTGAAAGATTTACTTAATAAACAGTGTTATATTTTTCCATACCGTGTTTTCACAAGCAACGCATCACATCCACACGCTGGCACACAGTGTTTAGCTCAAATACAATAAGGCAAAGAACATGTGATAACAATAAAACTATGCACTCGTATTTGCTCAACTGAGTCAACGAAAACTGATAATTTTACCTACTGTTCATAAATTGCAATGCGTGCAAGTATTCTTTTTTTTTTTTTACAATGCAGATAGTGTTGCGCAGATATTCGCTTCGACCAAAGTCATCTCCTTTGAGATCTGTTCTTAGTCTACTGCAGGCTGGCTGACTGTGAGTGCCATAACTGATATATTGCATAAAGGTCAGAATCAGAATGAGAAATACTTTATTAATCCTCGTGGGGACATTTGTCTCTCAGATTATGTGATTTAACGTGTTCTACAGTGCTGCTTGTATCCAGTCCGATGCTTTTCCTCCTTCATTCCTCACCAACAGCCTGAGCCTCCATCACCTTCAAGCTCTTGGGCCCCCGCTATAACACCCAGTCACCAGCTTAATAGCTTAATGCTACAATAACACTCTGTGTGATTTATGGTCACAGAGAAAAGATCTGACACAGTGTGCATTTGTTTATTCAAATAGTATCCCTTTTCACAGGCAGGCCTTTGTGGTTAACGCCCAACATGAAACGTAAGGTAATGTACAGAAAGTGTGTGTGTGTGTGTGTGTGTGTGTGTGTGAAGTGAGTACTCTTGGATGTATGTGTGTATCATGAAACTTACTTGGCTGCATGTTTCCCTCTGAAATACCTCACTGTGTATTCCAGATGTTCCATAGTGGCTGGTATATAAGCCCCAGGCTACAGACATTAGTGTGTGTGTGTGTGTGTGTGTGTGTGTGTGTGTGTGTGTGTGTGTGTGTGTGTGTGTGTGTGTGTGTGTGTGTGTTTGTGTGGACATGTATTACTCATGTTGTGGGAACATATATCTGTTTACACTTACACATGTGACTCCCCTTACTTTTGGGGCAAAACGCAATCCTCTCTAACGTAAATCATTACATTTTAGGGGTGAAAACTTATGTACCGGTAGGCCTGCTGTTCAGGGGCAGGCATTTCAGTCCACACGCTTCCTGCTTTGTGAATACTGTAGTCTTACAGGACTCACATACTATAAAATACCCACAGGGCTACCGTGACTATGCACTTCTGTATGTGTCATGTTACTAATTTCAGCCATTAGAGCAACTCTTTTCCAGGATTAGGAAAAAGCATAATGAACACAGTGATTGAAAACAGGTACAGAGAGCTCCTGTTGAACACTATCAGGGCTAATATGAAGCAGAGATTATGATGCTGCAGAGGAATGAATCACCTGGGCTGAAAAGAAGAAGAATGAATGTGAAGGCTGTGATGACAGCAACCACACACGTGAGTTAGGGGACAATTTTACACTTATACTCATCTGTATTTGGAAAAGCAGACACAGAGATTGAGTCATATTATGCCTGCGCAGCATTTACCATTGTTTGTTCTTTGAAGAAGTGCAGCCATGAATGTTGCATGAGGGATACAGGGTATGGCAGACTGCTGAGGAACAGTATGAGGCTGCTGATGCTGGAAATCAAACACTGAACCAGACACAAGACAGAAATGTGAGAAATAAGAAGAAATGTGTTTGCCAACAGCCAAGGTGCTAACTCCTTTATAGGGGGGCAGGGATAGAGAAAGTGACAAAGAGATGGACGAAAGATCATTTTAGCATCTAGTCAGCTCCTGTAACACCACATCTACAATGCCTCACATAAGAGAAAAGGTGGTTTTCCCATCTGTTAGTAGCGTTAATCACTAACTGAGCTGAGCTGTCAAACAATGAGAATTCAGAAACGTAATGTATTTGTACTGTGCAAAGTTCACAGCGATGTATCCAATAGTTGTTGAGATGTTTCAATCTGAACCACATTAGTGGACTGACAGACCGACACTGCCATCCCTTAAGCCACCCCACTAGCATGGCTAAAAGTGTTATCTATCAACACATCTAAAGCTCAATAATGAACATGTCTTGTTTGTCTAATCTGTACTTAAATAGACGTTAAAACAACAGTTTGTTGTCTCAGGGGAAGTTACATGCTGGAACTATTTCTTGACAAAACAGTCGCAGTGAAGGTGTGCAGCTCCTGTTGTGACATTGCCAGGTTTGGTACCATTTTTACAAGTAGAATTTTTTGTGACTTTGCACTCCAAAGATTGTTTGTTGAAGAAAGAATAAGAATCAGGTTTATTGTCAAGTAAGTTTTCACTAACATGGAATTTGCCATGATATTTTGGTGCGTAACACTATAGAGAATATAGCCCAAGCTGCAGGTTCAAACCTTTTTGTGGTCAACAGAAGCAAGTTCTCCTAATGACCCAAAACTAAAGCTGCAAGCAGCAATGGGTTTTAGGCTTCACAAAACTGAACGAAGTCACTTCAGCTAGTTTATTCTGTTTAAAGAAGGAGAAAGACCAACCACACACTTCATTAATTGCACATTAGCGTCACTATGTGAACTAAACTTAGTGTATATGTTCAGGATAGCAAAATGTCTTCACAGAGTTTAAGGGAATATTCAAAGACAGCTTCAGTTATGTACTAATCAATATGAAGCTTCAGATTTTGTTTAATACTTAGCCAGAGCATGTGCTCTGTAAACTGGTAAAGTTGTGTCAACCGGTTTTGGAGATATACTCTTTTGGCATTTATAGCACCCCCTTTGGGTAGGGTTCAAAATGCTTTTGCACGCCTATTTCCAAACAAGGAATACAGATATCTACCAAGATTTATAATTATTTAACAAATGGTCTATGAGTTGATGATTGGCTGTGCTTATTACAGATGGTGGTTGGATCAAATTGATAATTAAATTGTAGTTATTTAAATTGTTATTTAGTATTTATTTTGTTATTAATAACAAACAAACCTAAATAGATTTGATTAGAGATCTGAAATCATAAAAATGTTACAAGCTGATTAGATGCTGAATTCAGATTTAATAAATTGCTAAAGAACCCCATCCCCGGGCAGGAAATCTCCTGAGCACATTCATGATCTGGTACAAATTCATCCTTTTGATAATTATGACCCCCTGAACTTTCCTTTGGTGCCACCCGCGGGACAAAAACACTTTAAGTCAACTACTACTAAGGGTTCTAATAATATTTTAATAATTAAATTTTTTTTTTCTTTAGTATTATTTCAAAACTGGAGTGTAATGAACATTGCAGCCTCAAGCAGGATTTTAGACTTTTATATATCAGAGGTCACAGGCCTCTTGTGTATATGTCGCAGTGGGAGTCAAACCCTGGTCTCCCACACCATAGGCATGTGTCTTCTCCACTGCTCCATCGGCACCCCACCCCACATCTTATAACACAGCCACTTTGAGGACCATGCCATTATAGCTGAGGGAGGATGAGAAAGCTGAGCGAGGTTTGCGCTGATGATCAATAACCCTGCTGCTAATGTGAGAGTGAACAGCATTAATCAAACAGTCAAAATGTGGTGAAGAGATGGTGCTGAGGCCTAATGAGATGCAGTCAGACAGTGTTAAAAGAGCAGCTGTTAATGGGCCTTCGGCATATGTCACTTGTCATCAATATGGGCGTTGTGGAGATGCGGTGTCTGCCGCATTAGATCGGACACTACAGTGAGATTACACGTCAACACTCACTCTGCTCATGGCCAGTTGCTATGACAGCACAACAAAAATCTCCAGCACTTCCACTGAGACCTGAAAATACCTTCACCTCTGGTGTGTGTGTGTGTTTGCGTGTGTGCAAGTGAATACTTAGAATTATTTATTTGAACAGTACTTAACCCTCCCTGATGGAAAACCTTTTAACAAATGTTAGTGAAGAGCATGAATGGATAGTAAAAAAAGTCTAACATAGGCATACAACTCCAAACAAACACTCATCTATACTAAGAGGGTATGTTTCAACCTTATATTCAGACTTTTGGCTGCACTCTAACTTAACTCTATCTTAACCATCCCTGCTTACATATACCTAAACTTAACAGCAGCATGATCATCATCATCAGCTCAACCTAACCTTAGCAACAGTCTGGTTGACATTGCTAAGAAATCAATATACTGTATTTCTCATTAGTGTTTGGCTTGTGTACTTTGTTCATTGGTCTAATTGCCAATTGAATGACTGAATGTAATTAAATTGGTAAAATATCCATGTTGGTAGACACTAAAAATAGATTGTTATATCCCTTAATTTCTTACAGCCTAACTTGTAGTGATGAAAGAAGCCCAATAAGAAGGTCATCTTACTATCAGGAAATCTGGATATAGTTAGGAACACTAGTTTGAACCTGCTTGGAGCTGACATTATGACCTGCTGTGAGTTCCGAGAAACAGGTCATTTGCCATCAGCACAACTGGACCCATGAAAGTAATACAAATTAGGTTAGCTACACCCCAACTTTTGAAAACAGGACTGAGTGCGAAGGAGCATCTATGTCACTCCGCAGAAAATGAAATAACGTGCACTTAGAGTAAAGCTGCTTGATGCATGGGATTAATTGAAGTCTGCCGTAGATATATACTCCAATGATTTTGTTTTACAGTTCATGATTGGATTCCCTTTGATAGCACCAGCACAACGCTAGATAAATGTATTGTACAGGGTAAGGCTGTTTTGTACTTAATTACTATATATAGCCCACACTGAGCTTGGAATGGTTCAGCTTGGCTCACTACTGAATAGGAGCTTACTACTATTCGATAGTCTTGCTAGCTTGTCTATTTCCTATATTTAATAGAGTATGCCTCGAGAGTCTCCATGCAGTATCTTTGTAGCCGCTTTGTAGCAATCTTACGCTTTCTGAGTACAACAACACAATGGGTCGGCCTAAATATTGAATGTTGTAAAGTGACAGACAGCCCAAATTGTGTTTGATAGCTATGTGGACTTGAAAAAAATTGTCTTCCAGTTAGCAGTGCAATATTGAATTTGACAGCGTATCTCCTAGCATCACTGGCTCTGAGTTGTCAATCAACCAATGCCAGACCAAAGTAAACATCCACTTAGAGGATCAAGGCTTAGACTCCAAACAGTTTGATTCACTTTTGAAAAACAGAAATACATGCACAATAGATGTAGTATCATCATGATATATATTTCCTTACACAAATAATGTATGAAAACCTCTGTGGTTTCTGTCATTACAGAGGTCCAGAGGATATTAAAAGATACATCACACAGAGACAGCTTTCCACAAAAACACATGTAGATATACAGTACAAACAAAACAGACCAGCTGTATTGGCACTCAAGTGTGTGCAGCGTTATAATCTCATAATCATAAATCAATATGCCAACCAAGGAGAAGCAATTATTAGCAACCCACAGTAAGCAGGCAAAACACACACACACACATTCACTCCACAGCGTGGCTGCAGGATATTTCATCTCCAGCATGTGTCACCTCAAATATAAGCACTGGAGCTAAGAGCCATTAGCCCACAACCACGGTTTCCCTTTTAACTGCCATTAGAAAGCCAGTTCCAGCACATCCACTCAATAGCCTGTATGTCCCTGTGCCTCAGTTGGCTATGGACACTCATGCCGAGCAAACCTCTCACCACAAAGCCCTGTCGTAAGTTATTAGCACTTATTGATTAGTAAATGATAATCTCAGACTACTATCTCTTCTACTGATGGCTTTGTCAGTGTATTTATTATTTGTCAAAATGCTGAATGGCTTTAACACTATGTTCAATATGCAGATGTGATGAACTTCATTGGTCAAACATCAGTCTAGGTGAAGAACATAAATTCAGTCCCCTCGAAACTGTTTAACTTCAGCAAGAAAGTCAATTAACTTCAAGCAGGATTGTCTCCAAGTGTTCGTATATTAATGGCCCTCCTCATATTAATTGCGAGAAAAGTGTCCATTTGGGCTGATAAATGACATTACCACAAAAAGTGTAAACTAGGTTCCCCACGCAGGACAATGGTGCTGTGGTCAAGGTTGGAGTAAACAATTTAAAGAAAGGAGGGAATAGAAAAATATAATACTGAGATATATTGTAGTTCTGTGACTCCTGTTTGGCAGCTTTGCATGATTCACAGTTCAAAAAAACAATTTTCTGTCTTATACTGACTCTTGATGTAGGCCTTCATTTCAGCCTCTGTCTGAAACAAGCTGCAGATCTATGCTCCTGGGTCTTTAAGCCACCACCCCCCCCCCCCCTCCCCAAAGCACACTGTCCTCTGACTTCTGATTGGCCAAGACCTGAAGCATGTTACCAGGCTGTTGTTGTCACTGGGGGTTACAGGCAGTGTTGGGCAGTAACTAGTAACGCGTTACTGGAATATTATTACTTTTCCCAGTAACTAAGTAGTGTAACTAATTACTTTTCTAAAACAGTAATATTATTACTAGTTACTAAGGCAACGTAACTAATTACTTTTATCACCCAGTAATAAGTACAGTAATAATATTACTTTTTTAAGGAGTAATAAGTAACTAGTTATATATTACAATTTCAGAGTAACTTGCCCAACACTGGTTACAGGTAGACTGTGCCATTGCTAGCTACTGTAGGTGTGTCATAGAACAGAGCCATTGGTAGAAAAAGCAGTTCAAAACAGAGCGTTCAGAACAGGAGGAAATCTGAGGTTTTTGCTCAGGGATTTCTTTTAAATACTTTAACCTCATTATTTGAAACTTTGACCACGTTTAACATGAACATGTGCATGTTCTTGTCCAATTAATGATAATAAGAAAAGTATCCAGGTACATCTCAGCAATTGCGGAAGCTGTAATAATCTTGAATTGCTGCACTACTCAATATTTTTGATATTCATTCACTATTAAAATACGAATTCTTTTCTCCTTGTCAAAAGTTTTTAGTTTGTTTGATGGCAAAAAACATTACTTAGTTAAAAAATATGTTCTGCTTTTGTTTTTCACTGGGAAGCTAGAGCTGCAAAAGTAAAAACAGCACTGGGGAAATAATATTAATTCTACTTTATCATTCAGCAAATATCACAAGTTCTTACTTTAACATAATAAGTATTTAAGCGACTTGTCGTTCCTCCTGACTGAGGACATTCCTGCAAATTTGGCATTTTGCAGTTGTTGTTTTTTAAGTTAGGTGAAGTGTATCCACGCATTGGAATGTTTAAGTTACAGTGGTCGGCCATGTTCAGCCAGTCAGTCTTGCTGAAAACTGTGTGGCTGAGTTAGCATGTGTCATCAGGTTGCTTTTCTTTGCACGTCTGTAGAGTCTGAAAGAGGCAAAAGAGACCAAGAAAGATTGTGAATAAAAAGATTTGTTAAGCTAGTTGTTGACCATAGAGCTTAATCAATACAATTATTTTACTAACTTACTCTGAACCAGATCCTAAATGGAACCGCTTACCAGAACCCACTTGGTGGCAACAAACACAACCAAAATAATGCAAATATTGCACAGTTTCTTCTGGATGTCTAACAAAATAATTCTTTACTAACTTTACTTAGACATAAAAACTTTAGAAGGTGTTAATGTTTCAATATTGTGTTAACAGCATTGTCTGATACAGCAAAGCAAAATTCAAATAATGCTGCTTTAACAAAAGCAAAATGCATGAAAAAAAGGTTGTACAGCTGAAACTAACGTAGAACAAGAGCTCAGAATAATAACGTATTTCAGCCTCAGCCAGGACACTGTGAAGAAATTGATGGTTGGGTTACAGTCCAACGAAACACAGCCCACATGATGCCCCGTTTCACTTTCCTCTCTGGGCTTTACATGAGTTTCCATCGGTCTTCAGCACCACTCTCATCCATCTCCTCAAATCACCTTTTTAACTCTATTTCACATTTATGGGATGGAAGCGTACGCCTCCCTTGAAATGCAGCTGAGCCAGCTGCATGAATAGCTGCCGATTTAAGTCTATCTGCGGCAGCATGCCTGTATTGTAGCAAGACCTTAGGGACATTACACAATTATTAGTCAATGAGTGTCTCACCCCCCTTCAGTGGGGGTGAGACAATAACAAGGCCGTAGAATTAGGTAGGGGCAGTAGGGACACGTCCCTACCAATTTCCAGCGACTACTAAATCGTCCTATCAGTCTGTCAGTTTCTCAATAATTAGTCCATGTATTTGGTACATAAAAAGATACCAGCTCTTGATCCTTACTGCAACGAGTCGAATGCGTTTTAAGTTTTTCCCCACTGATTTGCCTCACAGTGTTTTGATCTGCTCAGTGCCTACCTTTTTCAGACCCTCAGCGACCTAATTTCTAAAAAGCAACTAGCGACAAATCTAGTGATTATTCTCACCATCAGGGAGAAAGTGAGGACTCTATTATATTGTAGGCTAATTTATTCCCCTGCATCCAGCTCAGAGTAACGTCAGTCTTGTCTTGCCCTCTCCTCTCGCACCGTGCACACGCAGGCAGGCGTGAGAGTGAGTTACTATGGTTACAGGGACTCGTGTCTGTTGCTCTGAAACTTGGAAGGTGGGGTGCCGCTTTGTAGTAATGAGATGTTTTTATTGTCCCTACCAACAGTGACATGAAATGTCCACCACTGTGAAAAAAAACACGAGTTCTTTGTATTACACTTTTTACCGCCGTTCTTTTAGACAAGAGACAATGTTAAAAGAATCAAAGCGTGGTGCAGAGAATATAAAACATGCAAAGGAAGACGGATAGAGAAAGCAGCCTTGGATAAGTCACAGCCACAGAGAGAAAGAGAAATATAGCCTCAGATAAAGCTTTTGCTGCTGGCTGCCCTGTGTCATGCTCTCGATTTGTGGCCGACGTTGCATTTATATAACCTGGGCTCAATTGTACCTTAAGAAATTATAATGATGAGCCCAAAGAGATGCAGGCAAACCAGCTCTGAGTCAACTCCCTCTCCTCGCTGTGACAAAGTATTTCATAAAAGATCATGTAAGAGATTCTGTCAGGGATCGTTTTGTACTGATGTATTCAAGTAAGATCAACCTGATGATGCCATTAAGGCTTTTGAAAACATATTCTCAGTATGTGGGCGTGGAGTAGCAATAGTTTAATCTACCAAAACAAAAAGTATTGTATTTGGTTCAAATTTCAGACTTAAACCCCTTGGACTATTATTAGACAGCAGATTCGAGTGGTCAAAGCAGATTGAGAAAAAACTGTTGCAGCTATGTGAAGAGGTTTGTACTACAGTGTATTGGGGCCATTGTAGATAAAAATAATTAAATTATTGAGCCTGGGGAAGGGGGTAATATTCTGACAAAAAACTAAAGTAAATTTAGGGGCAAGACCAGTCCTCCACCTACTACCAGACAGCGTGTGCCTCTGTGTGTGTATTTAATAAGAAAGTGATGACAAAATGTGTCTGACATTTATGTTAGTGATGTGAATGATATTATTTATAGTCAGCACAAGTGAAAGAGCTAAAAAGACATTTAAACGAATGAAACCAAAATGATACAACTAGCTAAACTAAAACAACAAAGACAGTAAAAGTGCAAATCAAAATAAACCCATACTGGATAGGATCCAGGCAAAAAAATGTATGTTTTAAGTTTTCTTTTAAATATATACACACTCTGCTTCCCTCAGGTGCTCCTGCAGGCCATTCCACAGGCTGGGGCCATAGTGGCTCTTACCAGACCCTAGGAACAACCAAGAGACAACTTCCAAAGGACCTGACCGATCAAGTTGGTACATATCTTAAAACCATGACAGACAAATACCGATAAAAATAATTAAAATCAACTAACTAATCTACTAACTGCCAGCGCAGCAGCTAACAGGTGTAATATGTGCTTTCCTTCTGGTCTTGGTCTGCACACAAGCAGCTGAATTTTGTGTAAATTTAAGCAGATCTATGGCTTTTTCTGGTAGACTGGAAAGGAGAGCATTACAATAGTCCAGCCTACTAGTTATAAAAGCATGCAGATGTTTCTCACTATTGGCCAGGGAGAGAAACAGACGCACTCTTTAAGTGATAATTAAAACTCAAATTGAACCATTCAATGCTTCCTTCATGTTGTCTGTTGTCTTTAAATATTTGGTAAATATATTTCTACAGCACTAATTTCATCAGATCAGACC
The DNA here is from genome assembly GCF_021292245.1 of Micropterus dolomieu. Classification (NCBI taxonomy): domain Eukaryota; kingdom Metazoa; phylum Chordata; class Actinopteri; order Centrarchiformes; family Centrarchidae; genus Micropterus; species Micropterus dolomieu. The sequence continues at coordinate 35,751,782 of NC_060169.1, read as the reverse complement.
ATTAAATCACAATATTGCAATTTCAGTTTCTGTTTTTAACTGTTTTTGAGAAATTGTTCTCACTGATTAATTCGCCACTTACTCACTCACGTACTTTGTTGAAAATAAACAAAACTTCAAGTTCAGCTTCTAATAAACAATTATTAAAATCCTTTAAAAGAAAGTATTCTTGTGTGACAAAATTTACTATCCATATTATCTCCTTAAGTACAAATAAAAACTGCCTTTAATATTGGTAGTACATATCCAAAACAGCAATGTTTTAACATCATTCTGCAAAAGTACTAGTATGAAGCTGCAAAATAAATTAGCGGATCCTTTAATAATGACTATCTGCCGATACAAAGTATGATTTGATATCTATTTCTATTCCCCACAATATACAGCTGCAGTAAATAGTTTGAGCAGAGCAACCGCAATGTTTTTCAACAGCACTAAAGAGCAGGTAAATTTTCGTCTTTACATTGAGGACATGTTGCGTTGTGCTGCTTCTCACAGATTACAGGGAAGAAAATGTAGTCCTGAATCTAATGTCAGCCCAGGCCAATCTCCCCACATAACAGACCACATACAATGTTAGCATTTTAAATGTTAATAAATTGCATTTCCACAATTAAGGCTACTTAACAAACCTATAAAAGCAAAACTTTTGTTTTTTCCGCCATTCATCATGAGCTGAATTCAAAGATCAAAAGACCTATTTCTCTCAAATATTGTTCACAAATCTGTCAAAATCTGTGTCAGTGAGCACTTCTCCTTTGCCGAGATGATCCACCCACCTCACAGGTGTGGCATATCAAGATGCTGATCAGACAGCGTGGGGATTGCACAGGTGAGCCTTGGGCTGGCCACAATAAAAGGCCACTCGAAAATGTGCTGCTGCAACATAGCAGCTAGCATAGAGATTTCGGAAATACCCGATACTGCGTTGATGTGGACAACAATACAAATTATGAATCAGCATATTCCCAAAATAAAAATAAACATATGTTACCTAACTAATGTTAACTTTGTGTGAGAATGAACAATCAGATTCAGATCGGTCAACATTCCTTTCCGTTATATAGCGTTATTTTTTATCCCACCCAAGTCCAGCCCTACTGTGCTGTGACTGACTATCTTGTTACAACATATCCTTGTGATTGCATGCCAGCTCCACCAGTTTTTCTGTCAGATTTTCGACAAGTCCTGCTAGCAACACTAGTGACACTACTGATATTGACAATAATGTAATAGTAATACAAATATAAATAGAATTTAAATCGTGATATCTACAGAGGGGACGCAGCTCAATTTAACCCCTTGTTCATTTAACATTTGCTTCTCAGCAAATCATGTATTGATAACTTAAACGGCAGGAGAACTGTGTAAGATAACAAAAAAGTTAGCAAAAATGTTTCAAATTTAGGTATTTCCGTTAAAATAGCATTGGTCATTCTTTCTAGGGAAAATGCTATGCTTATTATCTTAATGTAATAGGGGATGGTGATGGCGCAACGGATAAGCTAGTTGCTCCAGAGGCGTGCAACCTCTGACATGTATAGCAATTGTAAGTCGCTTTGGATAAAAGCGTCAGCTAAATGAATAAAATGTAAATGTAATGTATGCCCCTCAGAAGTGTAGTAACTTAACAAATCAGATCTTTCCTATTTCGTATAAAAGACCAACTAAATTAATGCAATAAGTCACAGGTGAGGGAACACCCAGGATCTCTATCATCCTAAAGGCACAAATGCGCTCACACCTAGCATTCTATCACAAGAACACATTGAAGTACTGAGTACTAGCCAATCACAGCACATAAGGGCGGGAATTGATGCAAAAGGACTTTGTTCAATTAACCATGGAAGCAGCAGCAGGTAGGCTGCATTTTCACTTTCAGATTGGTCAGGTTGCAGATTAGACAGGATGAAAGAGGTCATGTGTCATGTGATTCAACGTAACAAACAAACAAACAGGACAGATTGCACAATAGACACAACAACCTGGGTTATAGAATAATTTTGGGTGGGCTAATGCCCAAACCTAAATATGGCCTAGACCCACCTACGCACAGCAGTACAGTAATTACAACCCTAAGCATTGCAGACGGCCAGAGGACTCCAAACAAGGTTCCTGTGTTTCGTTAGTGATCATTTGTATGATATTTGTCAGCTGCAAGGCTTTCAAAACACAATGTACTCTCAAGTTAAGTTACTTAACCTAATTTACGTGGATGTGTGTCCAAAGCTGTTAAGGAGAAGAATGGGTGCATTGAGTGTGTGTGTGTGTGTGTGTGTGTGTGTGTGTGTGTGCGCATGTGCGTGCGAGCATGCGTGTGTGTGTGCATGCGTCTAAACCCAATACCCTTTGACACAACATACAGAGAATTTAATATTTAGTGTTGCATAAAAAGTGGAGAAAAGCTCACAGAGCAATTTGCATTTTGAAGCAGTTTTTTCAAACAGCAGAGAGCAGAAAATGTCCTCGCTCTCCTCATCAAAGCACAGTACACTCTACAGGAATGCAAAATGAGACCAAAACTACTTCTTGGGCCTACACCTACTTACTGTACTTTTAAAATAAAAGCCTTAAAGTCCCACCATGCTGAGCCAACAGTTATGAAAGGTTTTGTGATCAACCTTTTAAACTCTCTTAAAACGCTTAAGTTGTGCTGATGTGTGTGAGGACAAAATAAATTTGCATTTTTAAAGTGTGTATTACAGAATGTGAGCATTGACAGAAATAATTGCACTGATTGCAAAATCTAAACAAAACAATTCTAGTCCCATTTAAAACTCCATGTTTGACTTGTCTAACAAGCAAAGTTCAGTACAACTGTTTTACACGGTGCCCAGAGTTAAGCTGATTTTGAACACATGCTTCAACCCTTCAAGCCAACACACATTTAGCAACTTAGCATCTGTCTGCTTCTGAGTGCACTTGGAACGTGCAAAAAGTGACCGCACTTCAGGTAATGAATAAATAAAGAACATGAAGAAGAATTTCTTTGGCTTCTTCTTCGTCTGCAACATATCTGACATTGGTTTTCATTTTGTAATCATCAGTGCACAAAAAGTCCCCAAAATTTTAGAACCCCACCTAATCTTTCTCAAAAGCGCGTGTTATATATGATATAAAAATTTCCTGTAGTTATACATTTATATAAATCTGACCTGGGAAGAACCTACCAATCACAGAGCTAAAGAAGCAGCTCCCAGCATCCATACAAATTAAAGGATAAAGTCTGCAGAGGAGTAGAAATTGGAGCTTGCATTGTAAGCACATCCATCTCATACAGCCTGCAGTAGTGAAGATGTAGATCAGAGAGCCTACAGTCCTCCACCTGTTACTCAACCTGTAGCTTCTAATCCATTCTGCTGCACTAAGGCAACACCATCTGCTGCTCCCACCAGTACTAAACACATGGGGCCTTATGCATGCATGTATGTGTGTGTGTGTGTGTGTGTGTCTGTCTGTGCAGCATTTGTATGCGCATGTTTGTTTGCATGTTCGTGTGTTTGTGTGCACACTGTACTGGTTAAATTTTTTTTTATCTGACATGATATAAATATTCCTTTTAAATCTTAAAGGGACAATCCGTAATCCAAATGTAAACAAAAGGTTCTCCCCACTACCTAAAGTCTAAACTAGGGGGGTGCATCTTCACTTCACACACACTCGATTCGATTACGATTATCCTGTCAACAATTCGATTCAATATCTCGATGCATCACCTCTAGGGGTGGGAATTTCTAGGCACCTCATTAGGATTAAGGACTACGATGCGATTGTGAAACGAATAGGATAAAGATGTATTTTTCTCACTGTGTGACTACTTGGTACTTTTAAAGCAAAGGATTTGTAACAATCAAGTAAGTAGGTAGTAATGAAATGCAGCTTTTTATTGTTACTTCACATATATGTAGCTAACGTTACAAAGCATTGTTACTGATCTCTGTTGCTGCTATTTTCATTTCTGATGTTGCTGTTATTATTTTAGATTCACACACTGGTTGAACTATGCTCTTTTCCATGCTTCAGTCAAACCATATTCACGCTGCCTAAATAGAGCTGGTCCTTTTTGTCAATCCTGGTGTAGTTACATGTTTGTGTCTTGTCCTGTAAGTTGATTATTGTAATTTTGTATTGAGCACCATGGGCCTTCAGAAACAGCATTATGTTTATTTGTATACTCAAAATGTGGATAAATGACAACAAATGAATTTGATCTAGCAGCCAAAAAACGTCCTGCAGCTTCCAGACTGCAGTCTGAAGAGGGGACATTAGCTAGCGCTAGTATTTGGAAAACAACAGACATATTTTAATTAACGGACACACTGTGACCTACACTGTACATTTACAGCCAGACTGAAACATAGTGCTCATGTTTTGCTCTGCTCTGCTCGCTTTCACCGCCACTTTCTGCCGCCGGTCACATACAGTAGCTGTCCTTTTAAGGATGAGGTGGGGATGCTAGCTAAGCGCTACCGTGCCGCACAGTGTGTGGGTGAAAATCATTTACATTTGTCATGTATTGATTTTATTGATCAGAACTTTTGGCAGTTATTCAACAGCTGCCTGCCTTACTGAACAGGAAGAAAACGTCTCTGTTGTGTGCACACCACAGACGGTCCGGAGCTGCACTTCTGCATTTCCAAGTCCTTTTTCATTCAGTCAACAATACGTTATCAATTTACCTCTAGATAATAGTTTTTTGACATTTGTGAATCGATTCAGAATCGTCCAAGTCCGCATTACGATGCATCTAAAAATCTATTATTTTCCACACCTCAAGTCTAAACACAAGATTGAAATCTGATATCAATCCCAATTGATTGACAGGTGTTTAAACACAGGGACACTAGTCAGGAAGAGACAATTACTAAATTTAAACAATGAATTTTCTGTGCTGCAAAAGTAATTAGGAAATCTCCGTCCACATGAAAACGCAAACACACGCTATCAAGCGCTGTCAAGAGCATGCCAAAACACCTGGCTGCAATATGACCCTAACCGTAAAGCCACGTTGGCCAATCAGAGCCTAATAAAATTGTAAACAATGCAGGCAGTGGCGCACAATCTGATATCAAACACAGCGGATAACGGCGAACAATCTGACGTCACAAGGGAAACCCCCCGGTTTTACTGTCTACACGACAACACTGCAACCAGGGTTTCTGAAAATCCTCACCCTGGCAGGGGTTTTCAAAAATGTTCGGTTTCAGTATAATGTCATAACAATGACAAACTGCCATTAACAAAGCAAAACAGAACTTTTGGTAGCATCTTGTAGACCAGTGGTGAGCTCAGTCAAACACAAGTATGAACTCAGTGCCACTGACTCGTGTCATTGTTGGTTCAAGTGTGTGAATAATGTGAATTTTACCATTTGCATAAGAATCTCAATTCAGTCTTTGTGAGTAGATTCACAATCCAGAAAACAAAAACAATGATACAAAACAAAATAGGAGCAATTAACAGCAATTGATGACGTTTCAGTTCAAAATGTTAGGATCAGCTTTTGCAAACCCATACTGGTCCAGCAACAGTAAAGAGCGTGTCTGACCTGGTCGTCGTATCTGTAGGTTAGAAACTGATCTTCTGTGGCATCCTCCATGAAGCTGCCCTGAGGTGAGAGGGCAAACTCTGGCAGGAACACTGCACTCTGGGGCTCAGTCTCTGCACACTGACAACACACACACACACACACACACACACACACAGAGTTCAGAATCAGTATCCAGGCAAAGTTCATGGGAATAAATTTAAAGTCACATCATGGTCGTGCAGTCACTCACATGTTAATTTAGTGAGCTAAAACCTGGACCCTGTTGCGGTTTTCTAAACAGAAATCAAATCATCTCAACTCAAAGGAGAGAAAAGCTGCGCTCTAATATGACCAAGCCACCTACCATAGATTCTGCTCATCTTTTCATTTCATTGTGATTTATACACAACAGTCAGCTAGCGTGTATGTCTCACGCCGGATTTTTGAATGATCAGCATCATCCAAATGCAGGGAGGGGAAGACTGATTATCAGAGACTGGGACTGTGCCGCACACTGAGACTAGATAGCATCTGGAATTTAGAAGGCTCCCCAGAGAGAAACTGTGTGAGTGTTTGTCCAGGCCACTTGAACTGTGTGTGAACAGGGGCACCATATAGAGTGGAACTGTTTGGACAATTCCAAGGGCTCCTGACTGACAGGGGCCCCCCAAAATATGTAAAAACTAATATAAAATAATATTATATTATACATTACATAAACCATGATCATTGAGAATATATACAGTATATTTCAAATATAATAATACAATTAATGATCTCTTTGTTTTTACTTGTTTTTGGCAATAGAAGTTAAAAATCCCCATTGACCAAAAAGTAAACCTCCATATTGACAGGCCACCCCCCTGTATCTGCATGAAATGGTTTGATCCTGCCTTAGCGCACTGTATCAGTGACCATGTTTAGTTGCAGTTAGTAGATGCGCCAGAAATACAGTGATCGCAATGTCGCTTAGTAAACCAAAATCAGGTTTTCAAAAAAGGACAGAGAGAAAAGACAAAGGAAAGGATGTCACTCTGTAACCCAGTTTTTCACCAACAAAGGTGGGCAGCCTTTAGTCTGTGAGTGGTGTTAACCTGTTGGCTTAATGTCCACAGTGAAATAAGCTAGCTAGCTACAGACTAGTGTTAGCCTACATTTCATCAACATTTAATCAGTGCAGGGAAACGTTTAGCAAGATATTCATATTAAATCATTATCCCTGCCCCTTTTAGCAGACAGATGAGTCAGCAGCACCCCTGTCTCCCCATAACTGTACCCCTAACTGTCTCAGTGAAGAAGGTGAGCAGCATGGTGTTAATGACAGGCCAGTTAGCATCATTCTCTGTCTCTCTTGCTTATTTTACCATAACAAAAAAGAAAATGAAATATTTATTAATGACAAAAATTCAAACACAAATTATTTTCTCACATAATGATCATTATGAAATAAAATAAAAACAACCTTCTCTCTGTACTGGATGCTGGACAGTTGGAAACAGTGAGTAGATTACCTGAGCCTGCATGTAAGTTACAGACAGTATTAAAATAATCCAGTTTGATATGGTCATTTAGATTGAATTATGGCTGTTAAATGACATCTATAGATAGGTCTTAATGTAAGGACATTTTTATGGTGGCTTTTAATCTTGCATCAAATAGTGAACTGCATACTGTATGCAGACTTGCATGTACAAATCACCAGCAGTAAATATTGTGCTAGTACTAGTACTGAACTACAAGAAGCAAGAAAGTTGCAAGTCTTTAATGTGAGTTATGTGAAGCTTTTGATGGGACAGTTAGGCCCTAGAGATGTGTTGACAACAGCTGCGCGGAGTGGGTCCAATTTGAGTTTTTTGTCAAGGGGCCCAAAATTCCATTAAGATTAGTGGGAGGGATTTCTGCTGCAGGCTTTTAGGGCTCCTTAAGTCCAGTTCAGACCAAAAATTCATGTAACCGCAAACTGCCCCATCTCAGCTCAACTCAATCAATTTGTTTGAGGAACAGTCTATACGGACATAAACCTTAAAGTTTACTCAAATAAGATCAGCAAACAAGCTTCCCTTTGTCACATTGAACAACAGCTGTTGGTGAGTGTGTTTTAATTCTCGTTTCTGGTGAAATGGCATAGAAAAAGCAGAGCCTGAACCTAGCACTATCACTATCACTATCCTGATTCATATTTTAAGACGCTCCATATATACACTCTCACATTACACTTTATTAGGTACACTTGTTTAATTGCTTAACACAAATAGCTAATCAGCCAATAACATGGCAGAAACTCAATGCATAGTCATGTAGACGTTGTCAAGATAACTTGCTGAAGTAATAACACAACTTGCAGAAGTTCAAACCGAGCATCAGAATGGGGAAGAAAAGGGGATTTAAAGTGACTTTGAACGTGGCGTGGTTGTTGGTGCCAGACGGGCTGGTCTGAGTATTTCAGAAACTGCTGATCTACTGGGATTTTCACACACGACCATGTCTAGGGTTTACAGAGAATGGTACGAAAAAGGGAAAATATCCAGTGAGCGTCAGTTGTGTGGATGAAAATGCCTTGTCGATGTCAGTGGTCAGAGCAGAATGGGCAGAATGGTTCCAGATGACAGAAATGCAACAGTAACTCAAATAACCACTTGTTACAACCAAGGTCTGCAGAATACCATCTCTGAACGCACAACACGTCCAACCTTGAAGCAGATGGCCTACAGCAGCAGAAGACCACACCGGTATCAACGGTTCAGGCTGGCGGTGGTGGTGTAATGGTGTGGGGGATGTGTTCTTGGCACACTTTGTGCCCCTTAGTACCAAATGAGCATCGTTTAAACACAACAGCCTCCCTGAGTATTGTTGCTGAAATAAAGCTTTATGGAGGGAAAACTGTCCTCAGTATATGTGTTGTATATAGTTTGACATTCAGCTAAACTCTTTCTAACAACAAGACTCTGAAGACACTTGAGGTGCTTCTCAATTCTCTTAATTGCATCCCCGTTTCCCTCACTTGCGTCTTTTCCTTGCATCTTCCGGGGATGCAAGGAAACCATGCGGGGAGATAAGGAAGGAGGAAATATGTCAACTGTCAGCTGTCAGTCGGCTTTAACAGCTGGAGAGACTTTTGATGCAGTTATTTCTGCACACATTGTCTGCACTGTGTCACAGTTCTCACCGCAGAGCAGCACGTTTTCTGTCTTGAGCTGTTACCTGTTTAACACCTGCAGATGAAGAACAATCTGCATTCTGTATTTATACTGAGCCCGTTCTCATCCCATGGCGTCAAATAGGCTACGGACGCTTTGCCAGTCTTTCTGAAAGCCTAGTTGGCCTATTTGATGCCATGAGATGAGAACGTTTTGTTACACTGTTTCCTGTTCAGATACACAGGATCACTTCTACTTGCAGAATGCTTTTATATTATTTATTGCTTATCTGCATCAGTATTTATTGATTTTATGATTGTGTAACCTATTAATTAGGCCTATTAAATAATCCAGAGTATGATCATGGAGTATTTTGATTTATTAGGCTAAATGTTTCATAGGAAGGATTCCATCAGATGAATCAAATGCTTTTTATTTATTTTTAGTGCAGCAGCACTTTCATTCATACATTTCATCAGCTGATTTTTCTCACTTCATCAGATTCAGTCGTGAGATGGGCTGGATGTATATGCGTTATTTTCCTTTGTTTGAGTCTTTAGTGCAGTTTAGTGACTTGTTTAGTGCAAATCACTTGTTTACTATGTTTTACTGTCACTCCAGGACTCACTCACTCAGGAATGATCAGCCACATGTGACGAAAAGACGTTAAATGATGTAACTAGACAGTGAATCATAAAACAAATCAAATATAAAACCGACAGTGATGCACTTTTAATCTGTTATCTGTCTTCACTTGGTATGAATCTTCCGTGGTGTTTGCAGCTTTCTGTTCATTCATTTGTAATTGTCCTTCCAATATGACTTAAGAACATTGTAGTCATTAGCAATTGCAGACTGAACAAATCTTCACAAACATAAAATTGTCCCAAGATAATAAACTCTGAGGTTGTAGATAACACTAAACAATCAATCCATACCCACGATGCTGCCAAAGGCAGATGTCGCTGGATTGGCTCAGATGTATCTTAAAACAACCACTGTCTGTCCGTGCTAAATTACTTCCTGAACACTAGTCACATGATGTACTTTCTTGTTTCTTAAAGTGACCTCAATAAAATATAGAAATACATGTAGAAATAGTTTTAGAAAAAAAAATCCTAACAAGGTTTCATTTAAATCCATGTATGGTTCATTCTTTCATTATTTCGATCTAAGATCTAAGAAAATACCCGAGTGTGTTTATCAAGGGTTTTTTCTCGAGGCTACGGCCAGGCTGCGAACTACAGGGGAGCCAGGGGGAGCATACACTATTTAATTTATTGTTCGTTAGTAGTAGTACTCTATAATGTATAAATTAGAAATTTTTTACATGTTGTTTGTAGTTTTATACATTTGACTCAAAACTTTAAAATATTTTGCTGTACCTTTGTTCAAAGTACTATTTATAACAATAAAAAAGTTTCTATTTATACTGCATTATGTCATGTATCTTGGTATGGTCTCAACATAACAAATGTTAGGGATAATCGTTGTTTATATTATGCGTTTCTTAAAATAAGGGGAAAAAAGAATATCGTATGGGATTTTAAAATCCTCAAATATCGAAATCGGTATTGGACTGCTGCTGCTGCTGCTGCTGCTGCTGCTTGTTTTTCATACGTATTCAACAAAGTGATGAAACGCACTCTGTATAGCAGTTTGTCCGTTTGGGGCTACTGTAGAAACATGACAGCGCAACATGGCGACTTCCATGTAAGAGGACCTGCAGTGCATGTAGATAGAAATGTCTCATTCTAAGGTTATAAAAACATAACAGTTCATTATGTAAGGTCTTTATACACCACTGAAAACATAGTTATGTGAATTATATTGCATTTCTGTATATATAGATCCTCCTAAATATTACACACTGAACCTTTAAGTGATTCGTTCCTAAGGTGCTGCTATTGTAAGTGATGGGAACAAAAGTCCTCATTTTGTGCAAAAATGTATTCCAATGTTTATTTAAAGCTTATAGGAGGCTTTAGCAGGCTGGGTCAGTCATATCAAGCGGTTGTCTTCCAAAATTATAGTCATTTTATTATCTATAGCAAGACTGCCCTTTACTCCTGGGCTCAAGCATAAATCCAGCATAAGATGCACCCGTTTTCACTAGAGTCATTTCATTCCATTTTAAGAAAAAATGAGTTTATTATGTAGGTTTAAACAGGGTGACTGTGTTCAGACTACTTTTTGCCACTCTCTTTGTGGCAGTAGACAGAGAATAGTACATTGTTGGCAGACTATAAATTATTTCAACAACTGGTGACTTACCCATTGTGGAAGAGAATTTTGTGCTATTACTCTGGCAGCGGCATGTTCAAATACACAGCTCTAATCAAGGTCAGTTTGAACAGTTTGAGTGGGATGACACTGAAACTACAAAGTCATGTCTGAAAAGGGCATGATTTGTCATCCCAATAGAGAACTATATCAATACTACTCCCCCCCTCACCCCCAAGCCACCCACACACACACACTCTCACTCTGACAGAAAGTAAGGTTGTCCTGCTGTGAAGTTACTGAGTCGTAGCCGTGCAGCGCGGCAAAGAGCAGTTCCCCTAATTGAGTTTACACACCAGTGGAAGGACGGTGTCAGGACAGCTTTCACCCTGCCAGCACCCTGCAGTGGCTGGTTCACGCTGGATCACTGGCTTACCTCAGAGGAGCCAATACTGGGATAATAATACAAGTAGGGCAACCCCCAACCCAGGGGGCAACATACACTACCAGAGAAAGCTGCTGTTACATAGTGTGGGGGGGGGGGGGGGGGGGGGGGGGGGATTACTTATTAAAGCCAATCAGGAAACTCCTGTTCAGTAAGTCAGAAATCAAAGCTTGTTCACATCAAGGAAGATATGATTTGTTCAGCTCCAATGGCAGACCACAAATACTTCTATCATCTATCAGACCATCGATATGAGGGCTGGTAATGATTCAGTCCATCCTCTGTATATCTGCTCACTGCTTTAAGTTACCTTGATCTTTGATCGTTTAAAACATAAACTTATGCATCACACACAGGGAAGCTCCGTAGTTTTTTTTATTGAATAATTGATTTTAAATCAGGTTTAGCTCACAACTCACTTTTCCTTCCTCATCCTTTTCTGTTTCTCTGTCCTATTTGAATACTGTGTAACACCTCTTTCAAATGGGAATCAATGAACTGCTATCCTGCCCTGATCATCAAACTAAAACGTAACCTCTGTTCCCTTCATTCATTCAGCCTGACATTGTGTTCATGACACTGATTTCCTGTTGGGAGGTGGAGCTAGTGACTTCTCTATACCACTGGTTTGAAATGACACAACCCAGTCTTTCATGCAGAGGTGCGAAATACCTAACATAATATGGCACATATAGGTATTATTTTAGCATTATTGTACCTCGGCATTTAAAAAAAAAGGTTGCATCTGCCTTACTTAATCGCTGATTTAATGCACCACTCACTGAGCACGCTAAGTGCCACAAATCAAACGCACCCACATCAAACGCACAAAGGCTAAGCAGACTACTAAGTAGTGAGTCAGACAGGCTGAGGTGACTGGTTAAAATATGAACTGAGAATGGTCAAGCAAAGAAGTTGAACCACGAGCAGACTGTTGAGGACAAACACATCATTGCCTAGCAACGTAGCAGTGTGTCCGCTACGCGGTGTGTAAAAACTGTGCAGCTGTTCTTGCAGCCGCTGTAGAGTTTATATTGTTTATACATATCTGTGTTGTCTGCTTTGGTGATGTTTTATTTTGCTTGTTGCGGTGTCCACAGCTCTTTTTATTTATTGTTAGTCATTTGTGTTTAATTGTCTGAGTTATGTCTCTATCTGCTAAATTGTAGTGAGGCTACACAGGGGAAGGTCACTGTATATTTATAATTGATCATCAGCATACACAGGCTGTCTGTCCACAAATGGAATTTATTGTTGATTTTGCCATCAGGGCTCACTGGTGTGATAATGTTCCACAGATGGATATTTTTTGATACATCTTTAAATATTTTAAATATTTTCTATTTCCAATACCTTTCAGTACCTCTGAATAACCTTAAAGCACTATAACATTTATAACATAATAAACAGAATCTTTCAATTTATACAACTTTTTTTCAGATAGACTAAAATCTAGCTATCTTGTGTCTTTCTCCAACATTGAAGTGTGATCTGGTGTTAATCATAATGTTTCGAGTTCTGTTACTGACATTAATAATTATCATTTGCACCTATATTGGAGCAAAGATAATGTTCATTATTTGCAAGTACAGAGGATAGAAAAAGTCTACACACCCCTGTTAAAATGCCAGGTTCTTATGATGTAAAATAATGAGACAAAGATAAATCATGTCAGAACTTTTTCCACCTTTAATGTGACCTATAAAGTGAACAATTCAATAGAAAAACAAATTGAAATCTAAAAATGAAAAATAAAAACCTTACAATAACCTGGTTGCATAAGTGTGCACACCCTCTTATAACTGGGATGTGGCTGTGTTCAGAATTAACCAATCACATTCAAACTCAGGTTAACTAGAAGTCATTACACACCTGCCATCATTTAAAGTGACTCTGATTAATCACAAATAAAGTTCAGCTGTTCTAGGAGGATTTTCCTGAGATTTTCTTAGTTG
>NC_060169.1:35686006-35738392 GCF_021292245.1 Micropterus dolomieu | reverse complement strand
TCCAAAATTGATGAAAAGACGAAAAGAAAAGTGGTCAGGGAGGCTTCCAAGAGGCCTACAGCAACATTAAAGGAACTGCAGGAATTTCTGGCAAGTACATGTGACAACTATCTCCCGTATTCTTCATATGAATGGGCTATGGGGTAGGGTGGCAGGACGGAAGCCTTTTCTTACAAAGAAAAACCTCCAAGCAAGGCTGAAATTTGCAAAAACAAACGTCAAGTCCCCCAAAAGCATGAAAATTCCAAAAGGTATGTTTGGCGCAAAAGCATCACTGCACATCACCCGAGGAACAGCATACCCACAGTGAAGCATGGTGGTGGCAGCATCATGCTTTGGGCCTGTTTTTCTTCAGCTGGAACCGGGGCCTTAGTCAGGGTGTAGAGTATTATGAACAGTTCCAAATACCAGGCAGTTTCGGCACAACCCAAAGCACACATCCTAATCCACAAAAGCATGGCTTCACCAGAAGACATCTGTGGGGTGATCTGAAGAGGGCTGTGCACAGGCGATGTCCTCGCAATCTGACAGATTTGGAGCGTTTTTGCAAAGAAGAGTGGGCAAATATTGCCACGTCAAGATGTGCCATGCTAATAGACTCCTACCCAAAAAGACTGACTGCTGTAATGAAATCAAAAGGTGCTTCAACAAAGTATTAGTCTAAGGGTGTGCACACTTATGCATAAGTACATTTCAGAGCCTGTACTTTTCATGTTTACCTGATTAAGGAAGTTGACCTACTTTTACCAGAGTCATTTTTCAAAGTCTAGTATCTGTACTTCTGCTTGAGTAAAGAATGTGTGTACTTTTGCCACATGTGATTTGGGTTCAGTAGACATGATTCAACAAGTGGATTTGATTTGCCTCCTACAACTGTACATCAAGTGACGACTGATTTTAATTACAAACGCGGGACCTGCTACAGCTCCACTCAGTGTTTCTCAAACTGAAGGCCATGTGTTTCTTGATAAGCTTTGCTAGGTAATGTTGATAAATATGTCATATGACATTGTAGCTATCATGCTAATTCATTTATGATACTGAATAATGTATGTTAAACAATGTAAACATGCTCCAAACTAGATTTCTAGCTGACTGCCTTCAGTCTTAACAACTGGATTACTTGTGCTTACCTTTGAAAGAAACCTTGACCTTTTTTTGGGGAAAGACATTACTTACTGTGCACATTGGTGCTCCAGCATCAGCAGTCAATCGGCTCGATTAGCTGTGTTTAGAATCCTAGTGCGGGGCGGGGGACATTTATTTAGCTGATTTTACCCACATTAGCTGTCAGTTAATCAAATGCTGAGTCCTACAATCATCTTTATACAAGTAAATCTGGCAAGAGGAATATTTTATCAGTTTAATACTTAATCAGTACTACAATCAGTGTGTCTTGATAATGATATATAATGAGTAGAACAGTAACACACAGTAATCCTCTCAATGTCCTGCTTTACTTGAAATAGCATGCAGTTTTCCATCTGTTTGTGTTGAGGAAATGAAGAGTGACAGTCATTCTGAATGAGGGATGTTTATGTCCATGCATGGGCCTTTGTTGGCAGGTGATTATCTTAGTGTGTAATCCAAACCCAAACTCTGGAGTGATACAGCCATGAATGGTAAGCCCCTACTTTACAGGCTGAGTTTTTAGTTACACAAGCAGGAGGAAGAGCTGTTCTCGTAGCAGAAAGAATCCTACAGGTTGACTTTAACTTCAGTCAGCAAAAGGCCCACAGTTGTTTGGCCTAAGTAACATTTTAATGTCCAAAAATCCTAGTAAAAGAAGGCAAGTATAAAAAGAGTATGTATCAAAGAAACACCACTACTAAATGAAAGAAATGAAAATGCAGCCATGTAATGATTGTTACACTCCACAATACAATTGGATAAAACCAAACAACTTACTGATGATTTGGCTATTAGACTATGACATATATAAAAAAAAAAAGACAATTTTGACATGATATATCAATATTTCAAACATCATGAGTCACCACTGGGTGTGTGTGATATTACGATATTCGATTGTGGAACATCAAAATTCTCCAGAATCTGCCTTTTCAGAGAGATGGTTACAGATCTATCAGTTTAATTCTGAGGCTCATACATGCAGTTGACAGCTGCTATTGCCAGAGATGGGGACTCGAGTTTGAGACGCGGACTCGAGTCCGACTTAAGTCGCAAACACAGTGACTTGAGGCTCGACTTGAGACTCGTCCTCAAAAGACTTCAGACTCGACCCGGACTCGAGGTGCGGGACTCGTGAAGAATGTTTATTTTTAGGAAAAGTCTGATCAAACATCTGACCAAAGATGCGGAGTGTGGACTGATAGCTGGAGAGGTGCCAGTTCACCTCCTGGGCACTGCCGAAGGTGGCCTTGGGCAAGCCCTTGAACCCCCAACTGCTCGGGACGCTGCACCAAGTGGCAGCCCCCTCGCTCTGACATCTCTTATCTTCTATTATCTTCTTCTTCTTCTTCTTCTTGCTAACACATACTACGTATCTGCTGCACGCGGCCACATGTGAGAGAAGACAACAAACACCGGCAGCTGCTGTGTCATTCATCTTAAACTTTTTGGCTTTAAAACTTCATTCAACAAGGCCCAAACATAGAAGCGCCGAACACAAAATAGGTTAGTAACATGTGGTGAGTAAACATGTTTAGCTCAGCATTGGCCGTCTAACGTTAGCTTGCTTCTTACTTTAGCTATGACCTATATCTCTTATCATCCACCTCCGACATGTAAATGATAATAATAATAATTATAATAATAATTCACTCCTGCATCCTTTGCACTCTGCTCGTTGCACTATTGTCCCAATCTGTCTATATTATTTTTGTCTTTGTTCATAGTGTGTATATTTGTCTTCTCTATACTGTAGCCTGTCTGATTTTATTATTGTATATGTAATCATATCGTCAGCAATGTACAATCCTGAGTCAAATTTCTCGTATGTGTACAGATACCGGTCAATAAAGCTGATTCTGGTTCTGACCTACGGGAGGTTAACTCTGTTATTGGTTATGAAAAGATGAATGAGCGTTTGTTTGCTTGCCAAGGTGGTGGTCGATTAACGTAATCATTTACATCCCACTGGCTGCTATCACGTTACTTATTAACGGTGGCTGCAAACACGTAACTGGTTTATTGTTGATAATGTAACGTTACAGTTTTATTTAGTTATAACGTTACACTGAGTTGAGAGTCTGGGGAATGTGTTGAATCACAGTAGTGCCAATTTTAAAAAAAGTAGTTTTGAAATATGCAGAAGAAATCAGCACATTCATTCATGGGGAAATAAACTTGAATGAATCATTACGCTACATTGTATACAATTAATAAAAGTGAATTAATTGTGATAAGATCGTGAATCGTGATCCTGCCTGAAATAAATCGTGATATGATATTTTTGCCATATCGCCCACCCCTAGTCACCACTCATCCACTATGAACCGTGAACGTATGAAAATTCATGACAATCTGACCAGCAGTTATCTTGCCCTGGGCTAAAGTGCTTGCAGGCCCAAACAATGGATAGACCAATTTTTGCAAAACATTACACAGATTTTTTGAAAGGAGCAAATTGGTTTGAACTGATTTTCAGCATGACTTTATGTCCCCTGAGTTTCTTATTACGAGTAGATTACAGTAAATTCTGCCCTCTTGCAATAAGTGTGAATTTGAAAATGCCCTATATAATGCATAAAAATGCTCACATTGGACCATCAAGATCGCAGTATGCTTGAAACAAAGTGGTTCTTAAAACATACTATCCAAACATGTCTGAAAGCAATGTGTGTATAGCTGTTCAGAACAACCACACTCGAAGGCGGGAAGCAAGGCGAGAATTTTCAGACATTATCCTTAAAGCTATGGTGTTGCACTCATTTGTACCCACAAAAAGGGATGAAAGTATTGGTGTAACAAAAGGAAAAAACAGCGTTTGAGAGAGTTCAAATCCTGCATTCGTTTCTCTCACACAGGGCCAAATGCTGCTTGTCAGTTTCAACCAATGTTCAACCAAAAGTTATTGGACACAGCCCCCCGACAATTCCAGTGTGGTCAAGGTGCAGGGGGAGGGCTTTTTAGATTCTGTTAGACAATCCAACAAGCCCTTTGGTTGAAGCATACTGAACCTTTAAGGTAAGTACAGTGTATCACAACAGGTCTTCCAAACTGAATGATTAAATATGTCAACCTCATTGTCCTGATTGGCAGGAGCACTGCCTTCCAAACATGTTATAAAACAGTAGCACAATGATGAATGAATGAATGAATGATTGACATGGCTTTTTCCACTGCTAACTGCCAACTACAAAAACTACTTGATTCAAGATTAGAGAAAAATCCTGGTCCGGGTTAAAAACTGGTTGGGTAGGGAAACTGGTTGGGCCATGTTAAAAATAACTGCAAGAACTACTTGGTAAGGGGAAAAGAAATATCACAGTCATGTAAACCTCAGGAAACAAAAAGCAGTCTGCCGTGTTAAATTCAGAAGCACCACCCGATTTCAGGCTCTGCAACATCACACTACTGTTCGTGACAGACAACAGTCATTTTTCACTCAGCCGCCTTGTCCATCAAACATAAAAGCAGTCTGTATTAGGTCTTGAAGGCTGAATGATCTTCAACACGCACTAGAAAACAATCAAATCAATCATAAGCTTTCCGGTCATCTGCTCTGACTGTTTGACTTTGCCTGCATGTTTCCATGTCAGACTTTTGCCCCAAGCCTGATGAGGATGAGTTTGTTTTTTTTTTTGATTGTGTTAGGACTAGGAGTAAACATGTATCTGTGTTCAAACCCGTTTCTATGCTGAGCCATTACACTGAATCATTTCAAAGCTTGTAACTAATTTCTTTACATATTAGATGCCCCTGGATGGTTGTTTCCTAGTTGGAGAGAAGGTAAGGTGTGTGTGTGTGTGTGTGTGTATGTGTGTGTGTATACTGTTGGCCCATGTTAAGGCTGTCACTTAATGATGTGTGGTTTGGTTTGAGTGTTTCATTGGTTTTATGCCCTTTAAATGTAACATAACACAGCTTGCTTTTTCAGCTAATTAAGAGATACTTGAAGATACGAGAACCCTAGAGAGCACCATAAATAGAACACAGGGGAGAGTGGGTGCTGGAGAAGTGTAGGATTAATTGAGGCCACGTTGGCCCTCACTCCCTCTAACTAAACCTTCCGGAACATCTTATCAGACTGACACTGCAGGTCAAAGGAATGGTGAGTGGTTAAACTGAATACCGAGCAGTTTAATGTAGCTTTAATGTAGCCCACCAAACCCACAAGAAAGAGCTGGTTGCCCTTCAAAACCTCATCCCGCATAGGGCTTGCTCTCCATTGCGACAGACCCCGGTTCCTCTTGCTTCGACTCGTTTGAAAAACGCCCCCCTAACGTTTCACGCCCCAGGCTTCAGAGGCAGCTGTGACTACGACTAACAGCAGGATGAGAGGCTAGCACTCCCACTGCCCCCACTCAAAAGTTATTCCCTACTGTTTGTCACCATACCTCTGTGTCACTTGTTGCACCATGGCATTGAAGCTCCGTGTGGAGCCGAGACGTGTGTTTTTGTACTATCCACTGTTGTTGGCAAAGGAGGGATGGACAGCTGCTTCTGTTTCTCAGCCATTGTGTTTGTGTGCTGAAGATACTGAGCGTGACTGAGGCTACATCCACACTGCTACGTTTTGGTTTAAAACACAGGACTTCACCATTGCTGTTTTTCGTTTGTCTGTCTTGTCTGGATTCGCCGAATCTTCTGCAACTTCGGAGTAGACGATCTGCTTCCTGTTTGAACCGACAAGTGCATGCCCAGTCAAGCCAGTCAATAGAGATTATGGACAGGGGGACAACATTTTCCAGATTGGGCTCCTCATCGACTCCCACTCCAACACCACCTTCACCCACTCACCCTTAGTTCTAATACAAAGCAATTTCAAAGAAGCTCTTGGCCATTAGCCTTATAGTGACAGAAGTCCCTAACAATCATTCCAAATTCAGTGTTGTAGACTCATCCAGGCCTTGCTCGCATACATATTTAATTACTTAATATGATTATAAAGCACAAAAGGTCAAGTCAGTTTTTTTGTTTTTTTTAATCTTTCAAATTAGACTGTGACAGTTATGTTCCTCCTTATAACAAGAAAAGGAGAGGAAAAAATGTCCTTCAATGATTGAATGATTAGAGAATAGTTCAAATCAAACTTTGAAGAAATTCAAATTATGAGTAAACAAATAAATGTACTACTACTTCATCAATCAACTTCAATCTTGAGGTCTAAATTATGTGCAGAACTGAAATACTGTATTGAGAACATGACTGTGTCAGCTGAAATGATTATAATAATATAAGCAGAGGCTTGCCACATGTATAGCTTATTGTATTGTAACTATATTTGCAGTTTCCTATGACTCGTGATGTGCTGCTGACTAGTGTTTACTGTAGGTCAATTTTCTTGAGGTTGCTACAGAGGAATTTTTGGGTGTTATAACCCTTTGGTAATATAAAGGAAAACACTAAATTCAGGTGGCAGGTGAAGATTCAAAATATAATAAAATATAATGCAGTAAAGCTAAAGTAAAGTGTTGCTTTTAGATGTTTTTTTTCCTGTAGTTTAACTTTTACAAGGTTGTTTATTTGTCATTATACAACACAAGGTTGTAAAACGAGTTTGTAGTCCCTTCATGCTACGTACACAGAACTTAGCAGATTAATATATTAATATTTAAATAATCCCTGCTGAGTCAGCACACATGTATGATTTAGTCTTCCCTCCTCTTTGTGTCTTTGTTTGGGGAAGTAACCTCTTTAAATGTGCATGTGGCACCTTTTCACCTCAATGATAAATTAATTCATTTTAATTCAGTTAGAAACTTCTGGACTTTTATAGCTTCTGTGTTTCACCAGGTTTTCTGTTCATGTTCAAAACTCTCCCCCAGATATGTGGAAAATATTCTGAATGTGCAGAAAGCACAAAATGCAAAACTATTTGGAATAATATTAATCAAGCTCCAAAAATCCGCAATCATTGATCCCTTCATTTAAGATTCATATATAGAGCTTATTTAACGCCCAGAATTAGACATTTGAGTAAGTTAGAATCATCTCCGCTCTGTCAGCTGTGTTCACAGGGTACTTTTGGGAATGCTCTGAAGTACACTCCTTTATCTGAAATTCTCAGCAAAGAGATCTCTTGCTGTCCCTTATTATGTCTGTTTAATGATAACTTCCGGGTTCCGATGTCTGCATGAAAAACGAATTTGGCTTTCCAACCTAACTGCTGCAAAGAAAATCCTGGTAATATGGTCACCACATACTCATCACTACACCATTGGTGGAACTTGCTGCTAGGTATTCTTACTTTAGAGCTCTCTGTGGCACGGGGCATGGTCTCACAATTTTGGCTTAGCTTCACTAAAAAAGAGAACGACACAGCAAAATGCAACACCTGCAGTAAGGAGGTTTGGTGCAAGGGAGGAAGCAGCTCCAACACGACGAAGCACTTACTTCAACACAGCGTGAATCTGAACGAACGCACAGTGTTCAATGTGTTGCGTTCTTCCAGCTGCATTGGCACCCCAGATACAGGTAACGCTAACAGTATCAACATCTCAGGTACAAAACACAGATGAGCTGACATTCACCTTTTATATTGAAGGAAAACGAATGATGTCTACAAATTATTCCATATATTTTTCTTAGTCCCCAGAGATGCCCCTCTAGTACAGAAACTCCTTTTGAGATTCGATAAGAACTGCTAAGTAGAGTCAGACTCCGAATCAATAAAACTAAAACTATACATATTCAAAACAGATAAAAATGTTAATGGCACTATTTTTAGTTGGACAGATATTTTATCAAGTATGCTTCAGGCAGCTCAGAGTAACAAACTTGTCAAAAGGACCATTTCCTCTTGCCATGACGTCTTTCCTGGTCACCATCACAGTACTGATGGATACATGTCATGATGTGTCACCCATCAAGCGTAGTTACAGAGAGGTCTGTGAAGGTTAGGCTTTTATGAAGGAGGGCTGGAGAGCTGTACTACTGTTGCTTACAGACAGCAAACACAGCTCAGAGGAAATAGAGCTCCAGAGTGGGGAGGACTAAATGAAAAAATGAGAGGATGAGGAAGAGGAGAGATTTAAGCAAGCTGATTAGCAGAGACCCAGAGCAGAGGAGAAACAGAGCTGATGGCTCGGAGTGAATGGGCACACTGTCCATGTGTATGAATGATCTTTTCAGACAGCTCTCTATCTACACACACACACACAAACACACACACACACAAACGTGCTACCCATACACACATATGAAGTATGTATGCAGTAACTGTGAGGGGTGAAGAGGTGACTGCTGACGGCCTGGCTCACCGCAGTTTTTGTGGTGTGTGGAGACAAACAGTGATCTTTTCACTCCTCACCTTTAGCTGAAATACCAGAGCTGACACTGAACCTGAGCTGGATGTGGATGTGTGTGTGTGTGTGTACTATATGTGTGTGTGAGCAAGAGATAAGCAGGTCACCATCTTCTCTCCAAAGGGAGCAAAGTTGCAGAGCCAGAGAGCTACAAACTCGATCTTTGAGAAAATGGAAAGCCTCAACAATTTGGTGGAACTTGGGAAATACCGTAAAACTTTGATTAATAGCTTTTATTTGCTCAAATCACTGATCCTGCCTATATTCGGGACAGGCGTCCATATGGGACAGGCCTTTAATTCCTCTTGCACAAAACTGAAACAGGCTACTATGAAACCCTTTATTTGTTTCAAATAGTATGAATATTACTTGTATAAAAATGATCAAATAATATCAAATACACGTCATTCATTTGATCTAGCTCCGACAGACGGCTTATGCACTTTTCTTTGAAGTCAGCAGTGTAATAAAAACAAACATACCAAACAACACGGTGCAGGATGAGAAAAGTGTGGCAGAAGTTAGCAGACAGAGAGCGATGGATTTCACATGACAGGATTCATAACTAGGAATAATTTTTATGAAGAGCTGTTTTAATTCTTTTGATCGGTGGACCCTTACAGTCAGAAGGAATATAAATAATCAAGGAACGGACACTTTCGGACTTAATGAGCAATTCAAAGGTAACAGGGAGTCGTCACTTTTCATCTCTTGTACCGTGCTGGTTACACCAGTAAATCTATATGAATTAGACTTTGGGGCTTGTTGTTTCCGTTAAATGAACTGAATTGTTGAATTGTGGAGAATCTAACTGATCTAACGATGTGCAGCATGTCCATACTGACATATTGATCATACATTTAAACATAAATATTTGTATTAACGATCTAAGCAGCTTAGAAGCAGCTAAAGCTGGCGACCCCGCAGGTTTAAGAGGTTTTATACATCCAAAGAACTTATATAAAACCAGACCAGGCATTTAATGGGGACCTGCGTTTATTTGTCAAAATGTGCTCCCACACCAGGCCAGTAAACAGACGGACATTTGGGACTCGGCTATTAATTGAACTTTTAGAGTAGGTATCAATAAATAAGAAAGTAGGGTCCCAAACTGCCAAAAGATTCCCAGTATCATACAATATGATATATCAATATAGAGTCATGTTTGTCTGAAATCAACCCTAATATATTTTTGTAGTATTTGTGTTGTTGTTTACAGTTATATCACGATACTAGCTGTTAAAATTTACTGATTGGTTTATGTTTTTGACGAGTTTACTTTTAAACTTTAAAGGCCCTATACACCCATGATAAACTTACACAGGTGTTTTTACTTACCTGATTAGACCTGTTCGAAGCACTGCGTGGGCATGCACAGACTATGTAATAGACATGTCCCGCACTCTGTAATTAGCCTAGTTGCACCTGCAAGGTTGGGACAAATTTCACCTTTACATATCATTGTTATTGTCCATGGGACAATAATTTATTGATATAATATATAATAGTATAACAGTCACAAGGGCTATTTTAGTCCATGGAGTATTTCATACCATTATTATTATTATTATTACATACTGTTATTTAAGTAACATTTTTAAGACCTTTACTTGTAATGGAGTATTTTTACAGTATGGTATTAGTACTTTGATATAAATAAAGCATCTGAATATCTAAAAACCCTTCACTACAGCTGGGGACCTTTCTGTCTCCACGCTCACTATCAAAGAAAGAAAGATAGAACGCTTTTTTAGAGGTTACAAATCCAAGACAGCAGAGCAAAGAGACATGTATGGCATAGGTAAAGAACAAAATTAACTTAATAAAGCCACCCATGAACCGGCCATTGTTCCCGGCCAGGAAGGAATAGGGGAGGAAGGAGGGAGCAGGGTTCAAATAATAATAATCCCCTGATCTCCAGTCGGCGAGAAGATAACCACATACTGAATCCACAACTGAATAATAAACATGAACCAAGCTGTGAATAAATAATGACAACCGCTGATAATAGTTGCGGGTTGGACCTACTCAGCAGGCTGCATGGTCAAAATTACATTATTCCAGATGGATATCTTAATCGTTTCTCGTCTGGGTTTGGGTTTCCTTTGAACAGAGCTGCCTGTGAGAGTGTGGAAGACCAGGGGGTGGGATGATTGACACTGAAAGCCTGTTCCTGGCTTTGGCGTTGTTGCTGGTGAGAATCTAATGGACTCAAATTTGTTTTGAAGTTCACTTAAATATCAACCAAAGCACAGGCCCTGGCATCTGTCGTTTTTTTTCACACAAACAACCCCCAACCAACAACATGAAAAAATACATTCTGGGCTCTTAAGACACGCTTAAAGTTGTTCAAGGGACCTGGCTAATGCAATACCATGACTGTTCCTGATGTACACCCACGATAAGAGCCATCTCAACAGGCTGGGGTCTCCTTAGCCTTCGCTAACCTGGTATTCCTGGCACAACGGCAGCTATGAATGATTTTCTTAACGTAACCTGGGTGTACTCTACACTAGTGATAACTCCAACTGGACTTATTTAGCTCCGTAAATAATTCTTATTCTTGAATCTATTTTCTTTCTTTCCAACTGCATTCACGGTGGGATTTGAAGCGAAGTAGACATTTATGCATTTTTGACAACAGTCAAGAGCTCCGTGTTAAAAGCTCAACTCCTTTAACACATGTTTGACTTACTAGCTCTGCCCTTTAGCTGTGCCCTTTGGAGCTGCTGGTGTCGCTACGGATGTTCCCCCTTCAGCGCTGGCAAACCAATTATTGCTAGCTGGCATACAACACAATGTGTATACCAATGTCACAACAGTGTGAACTTGTTTGGTAAGGGCTCGAGAGGAACGGATGTTCATGTATATGTAAAAGTCCTTCTTTCTAGCTTTAAGCTAAAGGATAGAACTACTTTATTATAACTTGGGTCCTTTTTTTGTACTTTTGGCCACCAGGTCTGAAATACGAGCTGTGAGACAATCAGACAGGTTGTAAACAGTTTGTCCAGATTATCTAAACTACTTTATTTTAATCTAAAACTTAAAGCCAGTGCACTTAAAATGCGGTAACTGTGTGTGCTGCAAGACAGCAGCAGCATCAGTGAACACTTTACAAAGACACCACTGTTATCTGTTGCTGAGAGCACACAATCCTCTATTAAAAAGCAGTGACAGCCAGGAATGCATTACAATTATGTGATTCTGCTTTTTAGTAACAAGGGGCTTCAATGAGGATCCTGTACATTTGGTTATTAAAGAATTGTGACAATGTTTTGTGGGCGACATGTTTCGAGTGGGACATTTTACAGGTAAAAATAAACTTGTCAGCGTTCTCTGGTTTAAACTGTGTTTCTAAAACACTAAAAACATATTTGGCATTTCTTGACTGCAATTTCTTGCCACCAACATACAGTATGTGCCAATACTAATACTTTGAACCAATAATACAGGCTAGTCAATTAATGTGTCATGCTCTAGTCGGCTTGTTTGCTGTTGGTCATATTTAGTCTGTCAATTGAGCAAAGACATGTTAGCATGTTGGGGCAGGAGCTGAATGTGAGGCTTACCAGCTACAGTATCTTCTGTGATGCCACTATGGGGACAGGACTTCTGTGATGCCACTATGAGGACAGGACTTCTGTGATGCCACTATGAGGACAGGACTTCTGTGATGCCACTATGAGGACAGGACTTCTGTGATGCCACTATGAGGACAGGACTTCTGGAATTCTGAATGGAGTCACAGAGGCTAAGCTAGCTGTTTAATGTCAGTACCTCCAAAGTGTATGCTAGCTGCTTGTTTAATAGTCCATAGGCCAAGCCAGAATTTGGTACCACCTAAGGTGGCAAAATCTCTTTGGTACCAAATAGTTTGTAGGCTTCATATAAGTACTTTAAAAATTTAAAAAAAAAAAACATTTCAAATGAGTAGCTTTACTAATTTATTTGGACAATCTTTGTTTTTGCCATTATCATCCTATAGTAACTGTACAGTATAATTAAGTAAAGACTGGAAATTGCCATATTGGGTGGTACCAGTTACTGAAAATTCTGGCCTCATGGCTCATTAACTAAAACTACCATGTCTCATGTTCTATTTCTACACCTATGGCACCTTTGAACGAGCTAACCTGAGTAAGAAAGTAATGTAGCTAGTACCAGAACTAATTTATTCCGCTGTTGAACAATTAGTAGAGTAATTTAATAACTTGTTCAATAAGTAATAAATAAGGAGTAAGGGATGTGTTTTGTGAACTAGTGTTGGCCAACTACTGCTCATAGACAGAATAAAAAGCCAAGCATTATAGAGAGTGGGGATGATGACAGCACTCATTTGTCATGCGAGTACATCAACTTCATCAATGCTGAACTGCTTCAAGTTCTATATTTAGACAGAATAAGAGTAGTTGTGTTTGTATGGGCCAAGGTTCAGTCTTAACAGATGACTTTTCAGTCTGTAACAGAAGATGTGTAGAGTTTCTGCTGCCCTGTCAATGGGGAGTTCGTTCCACCATTATGGAGCCAGGACAGCAAACAGTTGTGCTTTTGTTGAGCGCCTGGACAAGAACCTGCACCGCCTCCTGAGTAAGGATCGGACAGGAGCCAGGAAAGCTGGTCATCCAGTATCAAACCCAGGTTAGTTGCAGTCCAACCTGGGTACACCACAGAGTTCTCTGCCTTCCCTGTAGTCAGGCTTTAAGGTTCAGACACAGATTCTCACCAAGTTACCTTGAAGTGTGGTCCAAACAGAGAGAGTGCAGCGCCTAAGACTCCCAGTTCTTTGAGGGTAGAGAGGAGGATCTGGTGGTTCACTGCAATGAAACCCAACTGGTGGGGGTCAGGAAGGTTGTGGTATGCAGAAAGTCAAGTGAAGAAAGCACGCTCTTGTTTAGGTTTGGGATGTTTGGGGTTTCCGAAGGTATTCAACCATCCGACAAGTGGTTCTAGTGAAGCATACTTAACTGACTACATTTTTCAAGAACAGTAACTTGCCCCAAAGTGTTGTAGTTTGGATTTAGATGAATTTAAAGAACACATTTTAAACATGTAACTTAATCATAGAAGAGTAGGCCACCCCACTTTTCGTGGTCTGGTGGCATGCTCTTTCTCTCTCCGTCTTTCTCTCTGTGCCTTTTTCCTTCCAGTCCTTGGCTGTTCTCTGCAGTTCCTCCACCTCTGTCATCATTTCTACACACAATGGCAATAGCAAACTGCATTCCCCGAAGCCATACCTCATAGCTCGTTGGCATCACAGACAATGCTGTTTTCAGAGGAGGGTGAAGGGGAAAGCCCGTTGATTTTGTTTGGTTGTTGTTTGGGTGTGTGTGTGTGTGTGTGTGTGTGTGTGTGTGTGTGTGTGTGTGTGTGTGTGTGTGGATGACAGAGAGGCTGGCACCAGGAAGTCCAGGCCAACAGGAAATAGATAAACAGGCAGAGCTGAGGTGTGCAGCTCCTAGTTTGTCAGCACTGCTCTTCTTTTCTGTTACTCTTTCATCTACTAATCCCCTATCCCTTATTTCTCTGCTCTGTTTTGTGTTACAATGCCAATAAACAAGCTTTGTCTTTTTCTTTAGAGGCATTTCCCCACCATTTTATTTTTAGTTATACAACAAAACGTTGTAAAATACCAGTGACAAAAACAATTGTTATGTTAGGTCAAATCCAGGAAAAGAAAAGTTTTGAGAAAGAGAAAATCATCTGAGGTCAGTGAAAACTAAGAATTGCAGCACATCTAGAAAAACACCCGAACAAGATTAGTCAATAGGGGGATTCTGATCGCACATCTGCTTGTGATAATCCATGCAGCTAGCCAAGTGTGCACCGCCCCAGTTTACTGAGAATTGATAATATCTGTTATTCTGGAAACATAAGTGCAGAATGCATTTCTGCCTGTAATATTAAATCACATTTGCAGTTACCACCAGGTAACTGCAAATGTGATTTAATATTACAGTTACCAGTTACCTGGTGGTAACTGCAAATGTGATTTAATATTACAGGTAAAAACAATTGAAAAACAAACTACTACCATTTTAATAAGGAAGGCAGGCACTAATTGGCCTTTTTCCATCATTCTATGAGCCACCATGATCTGACTTTAGGCTACATAAGGCATGAGATATACACACATTTTGTTATATTGCAAATATATAATTGTTGCAATACTTTCATCATTGGCCATTCTGCGGGTTGGATGGGAAGCTAACAGACTTCTGAAAGGACCTGCTTCAGCCTCCAGATTGTTTTTGGGAAACACAGGGGGGCTCCTTTACAGCCCCAGAGCAAAACTGTAGTTCACTTCAGGGCTTACCACCATCACAATACTCAGCTGCTGGTAAACAAAACTGTGGAACTCTGCTTGGTTCCTGAGGAGCATTTGTTTTCTGCCAAACTGTGGCTCTTATTGAATGTTCGACTCCGTTCCAATGGTCAGCACACAGTCTCTCTCCTGCACACTTACCAAGCACACTGCACTGCTTCAAAAGTAGCTGTGCCACTCCACTATTTTCCACAGTAATTTCATTTTGTTGTGTATCACGTGACTGAAGACAAAGTGTGCCTACACGACCAACTTGACTCTTCTTTACTGGCCTTTTCATCTTCAAATGCCCAAAGCTGCTTTTCTACAACAGTGGAGTCGGTTTCGTGGCTTTACAACTGCTGAAAATGAAATTAAAAGTAATAAAACGGAATTTAATTATTGCATCCCAGCAAAACAGTTGGTGCTGGAACCTTGGTGACATAAACAGTGAAAATGGTCGCTTGTAGTGACAAACCCAAAGACAATTATTACCCAGTTCTCCAGTGCCCATCAGCTCTACTGAGCAATTTGGCAACTTTCACCTCTTTCTTCTGGTTTCATGGCTCAACTATACTGATTTGGCTCACACTCACTTTCAACTTTGTTACCAGCAGCACTTTATAAGGAGATAATATGTCCATTTTATGTTTACAACCAAGTTGCCAAATAGTCTATTAGTGCAGGTTTAAGTCAGATATTTAATTTAAGGGAATGTATTTGAACCATCCAATCATGGCGACTCACTGCGAACCATGCCACATGTCTTTTGAGGAGAATTTTATACTCAAGGTTATCAGAAATTGGATGGTGCAGAAAAAGTTGATCTCCATATGAAAGATTCACACAGATTTACTTCACCTACATGAACAAATGTGTTCTCATGGGGATTCCACTCAAATTACTTTCAAATTTCTCTGTTTTAAATGCTGGTGTGACCTAGCCATTTCTCAGTGGCTAAGTACTAAATGCATACCTAAAGGCTGATCACGATAGTGCCAACACAAAGTTTATATTTAAAGGAAGGAAGGAAATATGTTACTTTGGCGACAACCAGTGGCATTAACAAAAAAGACAATAGGATACCAATACACCTCACCCCTACCTCCCAAGAATCTGACTCTGGGACAATGACATATATAAGATGAACACAACACATAAACTGCATTAGTTTTCACCGTGACTGTCTAAATTTTCTACAAGCAAAAGTTAAGTTATTAGAATCATTAGACAGATCATCCTATTAAATTATCTCCACACAGGGGCTTTAAGGGTTGACTGACCCTAATTACAAAAAAAAGCCTCTGCATTGTACAGGTATTTCCATTAGCTGCATGTCTTGTTGCAGATTACCATTTACTAAATGCACCTTTAATAGAAAACGAGCATCTGTGGACCTCATACGTCAAAAATCCTGTAAAATCTTTTTATTGGGAATATGAATGTGTCAGTGTTTATCTTCATTCACAATTAAAAATGAGATAAAGAAGCAGATGGTGCAAGAGCTTCATAGTAATAACCGGTGGGATGGGGACATAGTCAGCAAGGGGACAAATTAATTAGGATATGTGCTGACATAGTCATCAAGCAGAAATTGTTTGACATAAATATTCTTGTCTTTATCAGTGCAGTTTGTAAAGTTCGCCTCTCATATTCATTGCTGGATTCGGATGGATCCATCAACCCATGCTTTCTGGTTTAGAAATGACTGTCACTACTTCCATAAACTCACAGATGTTGTCACAGCTGGATTGGAACACATCCCAGTCTACATCAGTCAGCGTAGGACCTGTCCATGCCTGACCTGTCTTATCACCACAGTCTCCTGTACCATTTGTTGCAAATCTGGTAGGAGGAAGATATTGCTCTAAAGAAATGCCAAATGTTTGTAGAGAATTAGCCTTGTAGCCCACCTTGAATGGAGAATAACAATGGACCTACTGGTGGAACATGTAATGTGTTAATAGACGTTCGGCAGGTTTTACGGTCCAATGTTTTTTCTTTCACCTTCGCCGTCATAAGCTCACACTGTATGTGTCGCTCTAATTGGAAGGCAGGGTGGAAGGCCTCAGTGGAAACACCTGTCTGTTCCTCTTTACTTGTAGTCTTTTAATTCTGCTAACATTTATTCCTTCATCCCTCAGTACTTGAGGACTGTAGTTTCATCAATATGCAAACAGACACATTCGTGAGAGGTTGAAGTTAAAGTGGGCCTCCTCCTGTATATCACCATCTGCCTGTACTTACTTTCTCCAAATCGTTTTATTCTGTTTTTCTCAGAAAGAAAAAAAAAGGGTTCAAGCTCTGACTTACCATCACTATCACTGTGTCCTTCCACCTTAACAAAATAGTCTGATGAATCAGAAGAGGGCAAGGGTGTTACGTTCTGTGGCAGACAAATGTATTCCAACAGGTGAACGAGTGCCCCAGGAGGTGCAGTTACATTGTATGCTGTGTAATTTGAGATAAGAGTGTCAAACACAGATTTCGCAAACAGTTGCAGGGTTGGGCCAGGCCAATACATGTGGGTCACTGATCCATCCATGCATTTGCAGTTATCACAAGTCAGCGTTCAGGGTATATTTGGGGTACTTTGATCGTAGATATATTTATTTGATGAACTACCTAGAAACTGTATTAGGAGTGCTGTGCAGTCATGGAAGACAAGTGCACAGACCTAAGATCTGTGTCCCATGTCATTCTTTGTTCAGGTCTTGTTCCATTGAATGGCAACACAGCTTAGAAGTGGCCTCCTTATTAACCCTTTAACGTGTGGTTGGCCTTTTTTCGCAGTCAAATTACTGTAATTAAACCACGCCACACCTGATTTTTAGCTTCCTCTCATTGAATGGAGTGTGTAATGGCAATTATATCCACTGGGTAGCAATGTTGGAAAAAAATATTTGTTGCTGAGACGAGCTGAATCTGAACCCGAAGTGTACTGTCATGACCTCTCATATGATGATAAAATGTATCTCTTCATTACCTCAGAAAAGTGGACAAACAGCTCATACTGCGCAGGATCATACAGCCTATTTCTTTGTTAAATGTATGTATTTTACCCTTATTTATACAGCCTGTGGTTTTACCTTCAGATAGGCATATCTTTAAAACAGTTTACTCTTTGCATATTACGATTTGAACTATTAGTCCTGCTCATTATTTCTGAAATAGCCATCGTAGCTGATCCTTATTGAATAACACTATGCATTGAATAGCTACACCTGTCCAAAAGGGTAATAGTGAACTTAGCTATAAACGTTACATTTTCTTTTCAATTATCGGACAAATATAACATGATAATGAGGCTGAAATTGAATTGATATATGTAAAGTTACATATTTATACATATTTTATTTAACATAGTAAACTTTAAGCCTTATCAATCACACTTTTGTACATTCTTTTGCTAATTTATTTCTTAGTGTGACTGATAAAGGGTTAAATGGTTTAAGAGTATGAAAAGTGTTCAAACAAAATCAATAAATTCATTAATTGCCAAATATAAAATGAATCGCCAACTATTTTGATAACTGATAGTATTTTTTTAAGAAAAAATGGCAAAATTGTAAATGTAAAATGCTCCGTATTTGTATAGCACCTTTCTAGTCTTTTCAACCACTCAAAGCGCTTTTACACTACATCTGCATTCACCATTCACTCACATTCATACACTGGCGGAACAGCCGCCAGGGGCAATTCAGGGTTCATTATCTTGCCCAAGGACACTTTGACATGCAGCCTGGGGGAGCCGACCTTCCGATTGCCGACCGTCCGATTAACGGCCAACCCGCTCTTTCTCCTGAGCCACAGCCGCCCCATCCATTGTCTGATTCTAGCTTCTTAAAATGTGATTTTTTTTCTGGTTTCTTTACTCCTCTAAACTGAATATCTTTGGATTGGGACAAAACAAGATGTTTGAGGACGTCAAGCTGGGCTTTAGTAAACACTGATCAACATTTTTCACCATTTTCTGACATTTTACAGAACAAACAACTAATAATCGACAGATTAATCGACAATGAAAATAATTGTTAGTTGCAGCCCTAATACCTTTGGGGAGTAGACCCGCAGGAAAACATGGTCTCTGGCCCTGCATATAATGCCTAATCTTTTCTCCAGGCATCTGAAGAAGGGTGTCATTAGGAAGCCAAACTGATCGAAGGATGCAAAACATATAAAACATTTACATTTTCTTCTGTGTTGAAGGTGTGACAAACTGATTAACTGAAAACCAAAATTCCTCCTGACTTGAGCAGCTTACCACTGATTTAGAAAAAGATGAGCAAGAAAGTGAGGGAAGTGCAGCAGCAAGGCAGGGAGGGAAAGTGGCTCACAGTAGCTGAGCTTCATGCTAACCCAGCTAGGGGATTAAGGTGGCACTGCCTCTAGTAAAGCATGCTGAGTATATTAACAGTAGCTACAGTAAAAAAAACTCAACCGAATTAGGGAGTGATATACCACCATTATGTATTAATATTTAAAAGGGTGTCTTGTGTAAACATTGTTTTTTATTATTCCAAAAGTATGCAGAAACCTTGGAATGTACAGATTTAAAAATAGATTTAGAGCTGAAGCCAGAAGCCACTAAAAGAGGTATTGGCTGTCTGTTCTTGGGGGAAAAAAACAATGTGAAGAAATTATAAAAGCACAGTATAGAGAGTTATATATAGATGGCTATATGTCTTACTGGCAAATGCCACTGCAGATTATGGTATGTTGCTGCTGTGTGCAACATAAAAAAAGCTTGTCACTCCTCCCCCACCGACCACAGACTGTATATAAAAATGACCGACATGACAGCTCTCCAAAAGTGAAGCCAAAACGTATTGATTGGTCTGGAGACTGGTGGCTCCAAATGACATCACCAGCGCCTCGATTCGGGATATTTTATGGCTTAATTTTTCAACAGTTAGAGGAAATGGAGACACACTGTCCATCTTTATATACAGTCTGCACCACCGACATGTACCAGTGGTGTGCCACTCTTTCTTTAGTATTATATATAGATTCTTAGTGGGATGCCACTTTGATTATATGCTGCTGCTGTTTGACTGGCATATGAAAAATGGCAAGACACTAATTCTAACTAGCATATGTCATTGCTATGGCGACACTATGCCTAAACAACTGCTGTTCCACTGACATATACCACTTCTCACATCAAAAATATCACTTTTGACATAATGCCGTTGATAAAAACGACCTCTTTCAGGAGCATTTTTTCTTATATTTGTGAAATTCTATTTATAACCTGACAGTAATAAATAAGTCAAATGCTCTGACGCAAAAATTTTAAAAACCTAAAATATTAGGATGCAAGATAATTTAATAATTATAATATGACCGCATGGGGAACCTTTGAACCTATCTATTAACCTAATATCATCGCTGTCGGGCAGAAACCTCCTATCTCCACATTTAATCATTTTTATTTTTTTAAATAAATCAGTGTTATTGGTCACCCTTTACGTCTGTCTGTGGTTTTTACAAATATTTTAGCAATACAAAGTATAAAAACAGCTCGTGACTCTCAATGATGCCGTGTTCAATTATAATAAAAACAAAGGGTTTTTTTAATTTCCTGAAAAATCACAAGTTGGGACATAGAAGGTTTGTGCCCGACAGCGACGATATTTAAATAACTATTGATTTGTGTTGTTGGCCAGAGAAAAGAAAAACATAGGATCATTTTTCAGTGATATGCTACACTAATAATAGTAGTAGGGTTTTCCTCTGTGTGCGCATATCAAATACAAGTACAATTGTGGCTGTGTTATTTGTGTCCCCTTAAAAAAATTGCACTCGACAAATTTTATGTTTATTGCCCCCCCCCCCAAACTGTTAAATAAAATGTATGTTCGTGAGCAGCATATGCCAGTAAGCGGGAGTGGAATCTGCCAGTAAAACACGATTGACATCTTTGCCATATGCCAGCAAGATCCAATAGTCAGCACTCTATGTGTTGTGTGTTGGAGGGTGCCAAAGTCATGCATTTTAAAATTTTACACATAGCAGCTTTTCTGAAGGTTTTTGGTAATGGAATATGGGGTAGAAAAAAATGACCAGCGATCTTGAAGGCATCATCTGAGGGCACCTAAGACTTTTAAAAAAGGGCTTCTTTTTAGCAGAACTTATGAGTTTTAATTGACCTTGTGAGTTGTTGCACTTTTATCTGTATTTTATATAGAAGTTTTAGCCTTGCTTTTATGATCTTAACTGTAGCACTTTGAGATTTGTTTCAAATGTAAAATGCATTACAAATAAAATGTATTATTATTATTATTACAAAAAAATAACACAAAGCAAAAATAAAGCCTTCAGTTAACTGCTCACAGAACTCGCTCTTTCTCTGCTACTTTGTGTTTCTAATATTAACATCTCAGAATTTACCTAATCACTGATTATTTTACCTTTTCACTTAATATATTTTTACTTTATAACTTTTCTTGCCTGTGTATTTGTGTATCACTGCAACTGCTGCAGATTTCTTTTAACACCCTGTATAGCTTTAACACCATTAATCTTTCAGATGGTAGGCTGAATTAACTTTAAAATAAACTCTGTGTACAGTGTTTGAGCAGTGAACTCCCTGTTCAAACCTGAACAAAACTTAAACTCCCAGTTCACCAGAATAGCAAGCGATCAATAGTAAACACTGCAAGGTTTGAAGTTCCAGTCCCCTGAAAATAGATTGAACAAATATTCCTGCTTCTCTAAAGGGTTCAGGCCTTAGGGAACTGTGTAACAAAATAAAACCTGACCCAAAAATATGTCAATGTGTTTTTTCTCTCATCTAAACAGCCGTGGTCCAAATAAAGATCTCTTTTCTGAGTTGATCATGGAGAACACAGTCCACAGCAGCCTGTTGTCAGGGATTAAGTAGCTGCTATATTTGCCAAAGAAAATCCTGCGCTCAGTTTTGCATCATGTAAAGAGGTGACATTCACATCCAGCAGGTCACTGAGTCCAGCAGGCTCTTCACACTGCATAGCGGCTTTTTGACCTGTGCAAACAATTTGATTTGGACAGGTCAGATCAAATTAAGCAACAGAGCTGACAGCAGCGGCAGCGAGAAGTCAGAGCCTGGGTGTGCAGCGTGTGAACCGTGACAAGGTTTCTCTAATTGGGTCCATGTTTATTTCATTCACCAGTGAATGTGATAATCTGCTGTTGACTGTGAGCCAGGTGGTAAAAGCAAAAATCTATAAATGTACTGAATAATAAAAAATATAATAGCGAATCTGTTTGAAGTACACCATGGGGCTACAACTGTGCATCAGGAAGGTGTTTCTAATATTTAGTAGTCAGTAGATAGCGGAAAATCCAGTGCCTGGATTCATTTCTCCAATTATCCATCCATCCATCCATCCATCCATCCATTTTTAGTACCTGGACAGAGGGAACCATGAGGAAGATGAGGGCAGCCCTCCAGAGGATAAATGACTCCATGTTCATCTGGATTTTTCCCCAGGTCAGGGTCTCTTTCCAGCTGGGTGAGCCCCAACCTGTGTACAGGAAGTGGACACATCAAATTAAAATATTTCTGCAGCAGCACAATTGTCGACTGTGATATTAATGACTAAATCAAAAAAAAGACTAATGTGTCTGGTTTGTCATGGTGAAATGACTAGTTAAAAAGGCTTATTAAGCTACTAGCAAACCTCGGGGCAAAATGGAGCTGTGGACCTCAATTAACCCCCCCACACCCCACAAAATAAATCCCCTACTCTGTGAATTGTGTATGTATTAATAATAATAATAACTTTATTTATATAGCAATATTAAAAACAAAGTTAAAGTGCTTCGCAGTAAAACCAAATAATAAAATTATATATAATAGAATATAAAACACGATAAAATTATTTACAAATTCTATCAATTAAGAAAAAGATATATGTGAAATTTTTGAGTGGAGATCTTAGAACCATTAGTAGGTGCCAGAGGATCTCACGCAGTGATCAGGCTCATAGGGAGTTAACAGATCAAGGAGCCTGAACATTCAAAGCTTTCAAAATGAGCAGTAAAATCTTAAAATCAATTCTAAAACTCACAGGTAACCTTTGCTTGCTCAGCGAATGAAAGGAATTATCTGTTAAATGCCGCAATCGTACAAAGCAGGACAGCATCACTTTACCTGAGCACCAAAATGAAACTCAGAAATAATATAATAGTTTTTTAACATTATTTAACAAGGCACCCAGACTAGACGAGAGATCCCTAATGCTGCTTGTGTTGAAGCTCCAGTGGGTATAATTATAATTATTTCTAATTTTGAGTCATTCAACTGCAGGACATTTATGGACATCCGATTCTTAATTTCAGAGAGGCAGGACATAATTAATAGCATATCGGTGGTCCAGGCTTTGTCGGGTTTAAAAGTTGTATCATCTGCATAGCAATGAAAATCACTCTACGAGTGAGCTCCCCAGGGGACGCATTCAATAGTAAATAAAACAGGACACAAAATAAAAATCCCTGTGGGACTCCACAAAAGAGAGGAGCACGAGATACAAGCATAACAGAGAAGGAATTTTTTGGCAGATAAGAGATAATAAAACTAATAAAGTCCTTAGAGGGACCCTGTAGTCAGCCTGTGAAAACAGTTGTGTAATGTCCTCTACATTTCTGGAGGAACTTTGTCAAGTCTGAGAAAATAACCATGATGTCATTAGGGTTGAGTACCAAAACCTGGTGCTAAAATGGAACCAGTTCCAATTTGACCGGTCCCTACCAGACCAAATTAAAATGCAAATTTAGGTACCTTATTTTGGCACCACTTAAAAGTGTCGATTGAAATATTTTCACTCTGGTGCTCCGAAACAGACATAAGAAGCTGCGCCATTATTCACCGTAGTAACGTTACCAAATGTAGCGTTCCTCAATGAAATCTTCTTCTTTATTAATGCTGCAACAATACAGGCTACCGTGAGCCACAGCCTACGCCAAAGAAACAACCCTGGCTCAGCAGAGAACATGTGTTAAAGTCTCTCGCTCTTCACCCTCTCTGTCCTCAGGCTAACACACTTTCTTCCAGGCTAGCAGGAACTACAACAACCGCCCCCTTTAACTCTCTGCCAATCACATGTAGGAAAATAAATGATTGACAGGCTCCTACACATATCACACATTCACTGACAGCCATGACACTTTTACTGACCTCATGGAAACACTGGAGAACACCGTAACAATATAATTTTCTTCTTTTTTTCAAGTATCAGGCACAATTTAGGGACCATTTTAAAAGCTGATCCCATTTGGCACTGGAATTGTAAAAAAACGATACCCAACCCTAGATGTCATTTAAATGTCATCAGCTTGTCTCAGTTTGGGCTTAGACTACAAATATATGACGAAAATCGATGTTTTACACTCCACAATCCCAATTTGAGGAGTGTAAAAGACACTGTCATTTACTAAGCAAGGATAAAAGATGCTACTGGGTTGCATTATAGAAAATTGAAAATCCAGAATTTTTGGAGCTTGACCCATACCAGGTGCTAAAAGGATATCTCTGCACCAAATTTGAGCATTCTTTGAACGCAGGGGTCCTCCACAAGATGAGGCCTCAAGATTATGTAATAATAAAAGGTGCTACATTGTTTTATCTTTATCATGGCCATTTAGAATCTGATTGATGATGATGCATACAACATTACCAAACAAATTAGCAATTAATCAAATTATCACAAAGTATTACCACAGGGATGTATCAGGAGTATCTCTCAGGTCAGAAGCACTTTGCTTGGATTGTAATCCTGCCATTATAATGGCATATATATATAATTATGAATTAGTAGGTGGAGCTTTTTTTATATTAGTTTTTATTGCAGGACAAAAAGGCAGAATGTTATTTGATACTCAAACTTGCTAATCTAATAATCATTTTCATCCATTAATACAAAAGCACCACACAATAGATTGTTATAGCAACATAGAGATGTGCTTTTCTTTATTTCATATGATAGTAAATTAAATCTCTTTGTGTTTCTGGACTGTTTGTTTTTAGAGTTATATCAAAATATTAATTTGGAATATTGGGATTTTTTTATGGGCATTGTATTATTTTTGAATTATAGCCTATTCTAATCTTATAATCTATACATATATTATTATTTTTGATTGATGGGATTAATCCGTAAAGAAAATAATATAAATTGGTAGTTAAAATTCTATTGGTGAAGGCAAACTCATTGCAATGTCACACAGCAAGCCTCTATGAGTATTAGGCTTCATGGAGTTCTTGCTGTTAGTGAAGTCCACCTGCATCCAGAAACTGTACAGTGGCACAGCGAGAGCAGGGAGGGTGTGTGTGTTTTTTCAACAGCGAGTTTCTAAGTTTTTACACGTAAAGCGACGCTTCCACACAATGGCTCTGTTTTTGGAATCATGCGCATCAGCAGCTCCGAGACCTGACTCGGTGAATTTGACAATAACCGGTCTTTTTGGACGGCAGCAGCCGCAGGTTGACGGCGGTGCTTTCAGTCGGACGTGAGTGTTTGTTTGGGAAGAAATAAACACCTTACCTTTTGAGGGAGGAGAGGTCATGCGCTCATATGGAGATGCATCAGTTATTCTCCAAAAACAGCCCAATAATCCACGACCCTGATTCTCAGAAGCCACACCCCGGGCCAAAGACAGAAACGTCCAAAAAGTGACCGAGAGAGACGAGTGAGGTGTCAGAGAGATGAACGCGCCGGTACTTTGTGTCTCCGGTAAAGTGTCTCCACAGCACGTCTGCCTGCCTGACACACAACTTGGGACCAGAGTCAGGTTAGACACAGACACAGGCTACAGCTTCCGCTCATCACTTTCAAAGTAAAAACCAAAGCCAAACCTACTGCTTTAGCTGGTGCTACTCTCTTCATTTAGTCATGAAGGCTATTATTTATTTATTTATGTTAATAACTCATCAGTAGGCTAATACTCTCACCAAAGAGGCTAACATGCTTTGTCTTTGTCCCCCAGTTAAGTTAACATGTGGTAAAAGCCCAGTTAACATGTCCATTTTTTCTGTTTCATTATGTAAATTGGAACGTCAAACTGTGAATACATGAACGTGCTTTTCACTTTTGCAGGTAACATTCTGGCATTCTCACTGTTCATAGAAATTAGGGTAACTCTTGAACATGCATTTTAATTATTATTTATACGTAAATCAGAGGAAAATGTGTCTATTTTGCCTATCATATTTGGAATTTTAAAATCTCACCTTACAGATTCCACTGAGTAAGCAGCTATGATTACGTTTTTATTGTATACACCTCGTTCTCAATATCATTTAACGTCCATGGTGATTAAAAACATGCTTTAATTCTGAAGGGTAAAACAGATCTTTTCCGGCTGCACCCTGGTTGTCTCTAGCAACTTGACGGAGCGCTGTGCAGGCAGCCTGATGACCAACCCCTCTGTCCCATGTGGTGTGGAGGAGCAGTAAGCATATGGAGGAGCAGTCATATCCATCACTTTAAAATTCCTGTAGTCAGAGTGTGTACCAGTGTAGAGCTGCACATGTAGCTCACCCATGTAGCTGTCTGTAGTGTAATACTCATAATGTTCATAGCCATAAGGCATAGACCTTCAATACTACTTCACCATTTCTATATTACATATTTGCAGTGAAATATAGGAGCATTCTCATCGTCGTCGTGGAGTTGTAGCATCTTCGACTCGAGCCTATTAATCAATTGTAACACTAAACTATAAATATATTATATATAACTCACACCCAACCTGGAAAACACTAAAGCCAATTCTATTTGTTGTAGTGTACCACGTACCAGGTCCACATTCTGAATTTTTATCTTAATTTACAATTTTTGTATCAAGTGTAGTCCTTTAAGGGATAGTTCGGGATTTTGAAGTGAGGCTGTATGAGGTTCTTATCCATAGTCAGTGTATTACCTTTAGAATATTTTCAGCGCTTTGCCTTGCCCTTAGACAG
The DNA here is from genome assembly GCF_021292245.1 of Micropterus dolomieu. Classification (NCBI taxonomy): domain Eukaryota; kingdom Metazoa; phylum Chordata; class Actinopteri; order Centrarchiformes; family Centrarchidae; genus Micropterus; species Micropterus dolomieu. The sequence goes on along the minus strand of NC_060169.1, from coordinate 35,711,715 downwards.
CCATTTCTTTTGGAACTACATTTTCTCACCCGTAGAACTTCTGCATTCCTACGCATAAAAGGAAATGGCTGTCTGACAGCAAGCTAAGGCGCTGACAACCTCACCTACAAAGCCCTGAATCATAAGGCTCCATCTAACTTCAAGAGCTCATAGTACCTTACTACCCCACCAGAGCACTGTGCTCCCAGAATGCAGGGTTACTTGTGGTTCCTAGAGTCTCCAAAAGTAGACTAGGAGCCAGAGCGTTCAGCTATCAAGCTCCTGTCCTGTGGAACCAGGTTCCAGTTTGGGTTCAGGAGGCAGACACCATCTCCACATTTAAGAGTAGGCTTAAGACTTTCCTCTTTGATAAAGCTTATAGTTAGGGCTGGCTCAGGTGAGTCCTGAACCATCCCTTAGTTATGCTGCTATAGGTCTAGACTGCCGGGGGACTTCCCATGATGCACTGAGCTCCTCTCTCCACCTCTTCTCTTTCCATCTGTATGCATTCTTATCCCATTAATGCATGTTAATAACTCGACTTCTTCCCTCTCCTGTAGTTTTGTGCTTTCTCTTCCCTCTCCTCTATGCTTCTTTCTGCAGGTTCTGCCTCCAGACCTCTAGAGTCTGGATCTGTTGTTGTGGGCTGCCTGCTGCCCCCATGTTCCTGCTTGACACTGGCTACCACATCATTAATAGTACTATTACACATTTTCAATGATATATATTGATGAATTGATTACCACTACCATTACTATTATTTTGCAACTCTATGTGAAACTTGCTTTGGGCTACTGGATGTTCTTTTCCCTCCTGCTCTCTCTCTCTTTGTCTCTCTGTCTGTCTTTCTTGGCGCTATGTAAATAAAACTGAATCAAACAGAATAGTATTACAGTTTTTTTGGTCAAAACTGAAGTCACATTGCCAAAACTCTTCACACAGTCAGTGAAACAGAAGTGTATGTGAACCAAACTGTGAATCATTTTTCATTGCTTTCACACAAAATGCATTCAATGACCACTTTCTCCAAAATCCATGAACTCTTTTCTCTTTACTACTTCACCACCTGCAAAACACTGTACTGGACATCTGCAGCACATTTTTCAAATGCTAACACACTGTGTCCAAAACTGTTCAAAACACGTTCAAAACAGAATGATTGCAAATGTCCTGCATTTTTGCTGTAGCTGGACAGATATACAGCATATAGAAAATCTTTGCAGAACATTTACATCCATTTTATGTTTTAGAGAAATATGTGTGATGTTTTGAATGTGGTTTTACTGTTAAACTGCAAGCTGAACGTAAAGCAAGAAATGTGCTTATATTTTAGCAGAATTGGTTTAAGGGGATGGTACATCAATTATATACTGTGGTCATTGGGTCTCAGGTACAAGTGTTACTGTGTGAACAACTGAGAAAAAGTGTATTGCACCACTGAAATGTCAGAAACTTCTTTTTTTCACAAGTAAATTACTGAATGCATTTCTGATTCATTCTTGTAACATATACTATAGTACAGTCAATAAAGTGAAAATATGTTACAGGTTTCTTACATTTTTTCTCAGTTGCTTTGGTACATTTGCAAAACTATTTCTATTGGTAAACTATGGCTAAACTTTTGATGACTGATTGAAAATGCACAAGGCTGTACTTTTTCTGTATGGCATAGATTAATCTCAACAGTACAGAGTTACAGTAAACATTGCAAGAGACTGGACAGGATTCACAGTTACACAACAAAGAACCAGTATAATAATAATAATAATAATAATCTTTATTTGTAGAGCACTTTTCAACAAGTTACAAAGTGCTTTAACAAGTGTAAAGACAATAATACCCAAAAGACAATAATACAAAAACAATACAAGATAAAAGCATGAAAACATTGAAAAGACTAAAATACAGGTTTAAGATAAATATTAAATAAGTAAAATAGAATAAAATACAATAAAATACAATAAAATAAAAGGGATAAAATAAAGTCAAATATGATCGGGAAAGGCTCTCCTATAAAGGTAGGTTTTAAGAAGGGACTTAAAAGAGTTCACTGACTCAGCCGACCTGATTTCCTCGGGCAGGCTGTTCCAGAGCCTCGGGGCCCTGACAGCAAACGCTCTGTCCCCTTTAGTTTTCAGTCGAGACTCTGGAACATACAGACCTCTGCCCGAGGATCTCAAGGTACGTGCTGGTGCGTATGGGACTAAAAGTTCAGAAATATAACAAGGCGAGAGGCCATAAAGTCAATTCTAAAACATACTGGGAGCCAGTGTAATGAAGCTAAAATAGGAGTAATGTGGTCATATTTCTTTGTTCTGGTTAAAAGCCTGGCAGCTGAGTTCTGGACAGTCTGGATTTTTGGGTTAAACAGGTGAAAAGGCTGTTGCAATAATCCATGCGTGATGAGATGAAGGCGTGTAAAATGTTCTCGGTGTCCTTAAAAGTTAACATAGATCGAATTTTTGCTATATTTCTAAGTTGATAAAAACATGATTGAACAGCAGACAAATGTACATAATAATTTGCATAAATGTGTCAAAGCATGTGCAATTCGCAATTTCTCAAAAGAAGAAATTGCTTTTACATATGATGTGCACAAGCGACTAGATGATGTGGAGGCTGTAGAGTAGAATTTCAATTCTGATCTGAGAAATGTATCAAAGTGACTGAAAACAACTGGATTCTATAATGAAATACTGATTTATATGAAAATATCAGTGACATTTCAAGGATAAAAGTTCAACAAATGTACGTAATGCTTCCTGTTGTTAGTGTTTTGTAGGTCAGTGTGTTATGAGTGACAGTGTATGCTTTCTGAGTGGGTATTGTTGCCAGTGTTTTGGTTGAACGAGTTTATTTTGAGGCTTATATGAAGTGTTTTGGTGGTTTGAGTGACTTTTGGAGGTGAGATTAACTGTTTGGCCAGGTTGGTAATGCAGACTGTGTGAAGAGTTTTGAAAAAGTGGCTTCAGTTTTGACCATTGAATCTTAGCAATTGAAAAAAACTGTAATCACTATGCAATTGTGACATTATGGTAACCAAGGCCAAATGAACAACTGGGCAAAGTAGGCACCTGTCTCAGGCACCAGCCCCTATGGGGACCTCAAACGTCTCAGGTTCAATGTGTGGAGACTGGTAGTCATATTAATTCACTTTGTTTGAAAAAAATGAACTAAAAGCAAAACACCAACTGACATGATAAGGGCGTTAAACTGCCTTAATATCAAAACCTTTTAAGACCTTAAGTTTTTTCAGCTGATGTTGAGTTTACATAGTGCAAATCCCTGTATTAATTTGTGATTAATCAAATGATCACACAGCAAACCCAGGCTCATGTAATATTCCAGAAATAATGTACAGAATGCATATAGAAGGGGAGGAATGGGAGGAGCCAAGCAGTTAAATTTTCCCCCAGGGGCTGCAGGTTAACCCAGCAGTGATGGAAATATTATCATTCTTCTTCATGTTTTCATTGTTTCAGGATGTAATTTAAATTTGATGTTTAAATTCAAAGGTGATATTTGTGTTGGAGGAATGTACATTTCTCTGTACTGTACCAAACGGATAGGAGCACGAGTCTTCAAACTATTCTTAAAAGATTAATTGGTCACTGTAGTCAGTCCTTCTGGGCGTGAAGTGATCCCTTACTGAATAATTTCAGTGTGTGAGATGGGGGGGCAAAATCCACAGTCCTCGTGTACAAAAAGGAATTCTGAAGTTTAGCTGAGGCCAAAATGAGGCTTCAACAGTCTGAGTCTGACCAAGTGATTTAGTACAGAGTTCCCTCCTTGTGTTTTGCCAGACGTATTTTACCCCTTGTATATTACACACTGTACAAGTTTCATTTTATATTTTGTAATGCTTGTATAGAATAAATTACCCAACAACATAAGTAGTTAAAAGTAGAGCATGAGAATTCATTCTTGACCTTGGAAACAGTAGTTTGACAAAAATAAACTATCAAATAAATACAGTACATAGTCATATATACATAAAAAAACCAAAAGTCAAACAAGTTAAAATCAGCTACACCTCGACCAGTGACAACTTAATGTCTGCTTACATATCAATGCATCATAATCCAATATTATAGTATATAATACAGAAACACTGAGAAGGCTAATTCATATTGAAAACTTTTATTTTTTAAACTATTTCCTAGGGACAGAATTCTGCTGCTGCAAACAACTAATGGACATTTAACCACCATAATTATCATGATCCCCACCAGCAAGTATTCTATGCAGGCCCATTTTCTTGTCAACAAAAACTGCAAAAAGGTCAGAACCAACAATGACTTGATCCTAATAACAAGTAGTGTGTGTGTGTGTGTGTGTGTGTGTGTGTGTGTGTGTGTGTGTGTGTGTGTGTGTGTTTCCAGAGCCTGACCTTATTGCCATAGAGATCCATTGTTAGTTACAGCAGTGAGCCACACTACTGGGTGACATGTTCCTTCATTAATCACACACACAGTACACTGTCCCGCTGCTGGAAAAATTCATCAAACCACCCAACAATCCGCCGCTGGAAATAGTTCCCAAGAAATGTATTATTTCCCGCTGTTTGAATAACATTTAAAATGAACAGTCCCAAAGGAACTGAGCTTTTTTTTTTTAAAATGAAACTACATTTGACCTGATTTAATTTTTCAATAGGAACCAATGGGCTTAGAGCTGAGTGCCACAGACAGGGCTGGGAAGTCTGAAAGTATACACACACACAGAGTCTAGCACACACAGCACCACCGGCAGGCCTTTATTATGAGGTGAAGAATGGGAGTTGGCAGTGTATGAAGGGACTGGTTTTGACTTTGACTAATGAGAACATCAAAAGGCTTCACTCAGCAAATGACCTCAAGGTCCTCAACTGTGCACAACTGTGCTCTATGGAAACATGCTGGATTTATGCAGGGCCGATGGATGACAGATTGGAAATAGACTGAAGGATGGTTTTGTACTTTTATTTGGTATTATAACAATACAAGTATGCAGTTGTACATAAACTGTATATTCAGTTTCATAGTCAGTCAATGTGTCAGTATAACAATACTTTCGAAGCAGCAGTGTGTGAATAGATGGACGCCACTTTGTACAAACTGAATTATTCTATTGATAAACATGTGTGTGATGGAGGTCTGGCGCCCCCTCTCATCCAGACACGTGCAACAACATTTAAAGAGAAATGTACTCCCAGCAATCACTAATTGCAATTATCATCTTAGTAATTATCGGCCTTTCTGTGTGGAGTTTGCAGTTTCTCCCTGTGTCTGCGTAGGTGCTCCGGCTTCCTCCCACCGTCCAAACACATGCGGCCTATGTTGATTGGTGACCCTAAATTGTCCTTAGGTGTGAGCGTGAGTGGCTGTTTGTCCATGTGTAGCCCTGCGATGGACTGGTGATGTCAGCTGGGATTGGCTCCAGCCCCCCCGCGACCCTGTACGCAGGATAAGCGGTTGACGATGGATGGATCTTAATAATTATGACTTTGCACATTTCACTTATTTTTCATTTGAAACGTGGTCATGAATCAAGGTCATTTATTTATAGCCCCTTAAAGCTGCACACACAGTAGATCATACAGAGGCTACATATATTAATTTAGAATATATTGGCCTAATATCCATCCATCCAGCGTCAACCGGATACTACAGGGTCACGCGGAGGGGAGCCAATCCCAGCTGACGTCAGGAGAAAGGCATGGTGCGCCCTGGACAGGTCTAAAATATAATATATATAACACAATAAAAATAAAGCAAATAAAACAATAGCTAACCTACAGTTATTTACATTTATAAATGAAAACTTAATAATTATGCAGTGTAATTATTTTATTTGCGTCTGGGGGAATGTAAGCAGCAGCAACAAGATAGTGTTGATAATATAGTTCAACATTTAAAAAAGACATCTGGGAAACGTTGCCAATCAACTTTGACCAGTGTGAACACAATGCATCACTGATGTACTGAAAACACAGAGCCCGCCTCCCTGTCACCTGGTCAGCTTTATAGACACTGTCCTGAACTGGATGTGTTAACGTTTTTATTTAATATTTGTCTTCGAGATTTGCAATTAAAAATCTGGGATAATAAACTTCCCCTTTAAATGTAGTCTTGTGATAAGTGACATCAGCTCCCGGCTCGAGGCCAGTCATCTCTATCAGCTGAGTCCTGCAGGAATTCCTCCAGTCATACAAAACAGTTACACTAAAAAAGAACGGAAGGTTTCCGGTTATGCCTTCAAAGTAAAGTCGTAAAAACGTATCATTCACTGCTGTAGTTTTAACGGTACTGTTTTCATTTGATGTAATTTTCCCACAAAAATTCAGTGGTTCACACTTACAATACCAGACATCACAAGAGGTTTCATGTATTTCAACATTACCCAATACTACCCTCTGTCATACTGTTCACTTTATGTATATATATATTTTTGCTTATGTACATATCTAGTATTTTTATATTTCCTTCCTTCTCAGTAGCCTACATAACATCTTTTTCATCACTTTTTATTTATTTATCACTTACTCTGTTCCATTTAAAAGAGATTTTTTTTAGACAACTTTATTTTTCAAATTCTGTCTGATGCCTTCTTTATAGATTGACTAATTTCATCTTTCATCATCTCCTTTTCCTTTTCTTTTTTTTACTAACCAGCTCTATCACAATGTTTCTTCTCTTATGTGTAATCTGTATAAATTTGTTTGTAGCTTGTGCTAATTATTTACTTACAGTACTATTGGTCTACAGCAGGGTTTATTTTTTTTAAAGAGTGAGGTGGGTCTCCAAACAGTTTCAGAGGAGGCTCAGTGAGTGGTAGTGAAACAATATTACATTAGTTATCAAAAGGAGATCACATAGAATAGCCTACATGTGTGAGAGTTCAGAGATACAGTAGTTTTTGGGAACTGTCCCCCCCCCCCCTCAGTGTCAGAAACTAATAAATGCCTTAAAACAGACCGTTTTAAAAACTATTTGGTGTAGTCAGAAGTTATGTCAAACAGCAATATTAAGCTATTTTGGCTCAAATGTTGAGTGTCTATGGGATCAAATAATATAATCATGATCCAATAGACATCCAGGAACTGAGCGAAACTTATCAAGTAAACCTTTTCTTACTTAGTTTATCCTTTTTTTGAGATATACAATTTATCTTTTCTTACCCAGCGGGCTGAGACAGCAGGGTGATGGTTTTGAACTCTTATTTGGGCTTGTTGAATTGCCTGCATTATAAGCATTAATACAATAACAGTATATCCAGTTACACAGGCAGTCGATGTGACAGTCCGTTTAACAGTCTTTAATTAGGCTACGCACAAAAACGTCCGTCAACACAGTTTTATTTTGAAAATCACACCCGGAAATGTAATGCGTGATTTAGGCTGACTTCACGCGGCTCTTGACCACTGCGCGTCGGCTCGTCAGATTTGATTAATTTCAGCTGTGGACATCTTTAAACAGGACAAGGGGCAGTTTACAAGCACACAGGAGCAGATCCAGGTTTTTCATGCACTTTACGGGACTGGACGAATGTGACTTTTATTCATTTTAAATACTACGTACATCCCTAGTTCGGATGGGTGCACCTTACTGCGGCCCATAGTTGTGTATATGTGTTTTAGACGCGACTACAGGATCTAGATCACTTGTGGACCCTGACTGCTGGAGTGTCCAGCCCACCACCATCATGGCCTCTGCCACCTCCACCCCCGCCGCCTCTGCAGGCCGCTCCAGCCGCTCCGCCAGCCGCCGCAGCGCAGCCGCGTCCAGCAGCAGTCCGACCTGCCTGTCCCGCACCCAGGAGAAGGATGAGCTCCGTAACCTCAACGACCGCCTCGCTAACTACATCCAGCGGGTTCAGGAGCTGGAAAGCGAAAGATCATCCATGCTTATTCAGCTGGAGGAAAAAGATGAATCGAAGAGCCGGGAGATGGGCAACGTGCGGCGGCTGTACGAGGAGGAGTTGGCAGACGTCAGGAAGTCCCTGGACAGCCTGGCCGGAGAGCGGGCCCGTTTGCAGATAGACTACGGGAACCTCTGCGATGAGTACAGGAAACTTCAAGCCAGGCAGGTTATAGCCACACATGACCGTGCAGGTTTTGAGGAAGCTGTTAAGCCAGACTCTCCTCAAAAATTGGCTTATTTAATGCAGTCATGCATGTCGTTTGACGCACACACATGCAGAACACATACCGAGAAATGTCTAAAATTGCTTCACATCAGGCTGCTGTTCGGGTGAAATCTATAGCCCGAGCGGCAGGGTATCCTACGTTTCCCCCTTTTCTTTACTCGCACAGCTCCCCGCTAATGTTGCCCTCGGTGGTGTATCTCAAGATGGGGGGCCAAAACTTCTTTAAATGGATTACACTCCACTGAAACCTTTTTTAATTACACATTTGATCCCCAATAAACTAGTGATTCATATATTATGATGTGCAACCTTGCTGGCAAGATGGTAAACATTCAAATAACTTTCCTTTTTTAAACTGAGTTTGGTTTGATATTTACACTGTCTACTTGGCGCAGATGTGTGGGTTTAGTCTGGTTTAATAATTTGGATGTACCTCTAGTTGGCCATGGTGGTCTACATGATTTCATTGACTATTTTGATTTATATGGAAAACACAAAGGATTTGCAAAAGCAAAACACAGATACCAAAGAGCCACAGTTCCTGTCAGAAGCCTGATAATTACGGGCCTCTAAAAGTGGATTTCTCTGTTGAAGGAAGATGGGGATAGTAGGTTAATCACAGGTATTGGGAATCCTCAAGTGTTAACTAATTGAGAAGAGCCCTAGAAGTTGTGTGGTTGCCTTCATGGTGCACATTAACTCTTCTGATCTCTCACTAAAGGAACCAGAAGAAAGAGGGCGATCTGGCGAATGCGTTGACCCAGTGGAGGAGCGTCGAGGAGACGCTCCGCTCCAAGGATGCAGAGTACACGAAGCTGCTGTCTGCAAACAAGACACTCGGTGACGACTTTACGGACCTGCAGGGCCAGCTGGAACACGTATGAACTAAAGCTAGAGTTATACATTGTAGGGCATTGGTACTCAAACTCTTTCACGTCTAGGACCCCTAAACTGACACAAATTAGACCACGAACCCCCTTTTGAAATCATTTTGTCCCAGGATCACCCATCTGATAGGATTTTGGCTTTTAGATGTGTTATTCCAGAAAGTGCATGAAATCATGACTAAAGTAGTCATGGATTCAGTCACTGTTACTTCTGGAAGGAATTATAGTGAAAATAAATAATCCCCTTGTTGCTGGGGACCCCCTGGAGTTCCCTCAAGGACCCTACTGGAGATGTAATGATTCTTCATCTAGTTACCATGTCTGAGGTCATTAAGGTTAACTATTTGTAGGATTTGAACATTTACCACTTGTAGTAGTGGGGTGACTGACACATCCACCGATGTTTCCCTGAGCAAGACGCGTAACCCCTAGTTGCTCCAGAGGCGCGCGACCTCTGACATATCTAGGAAAGCGTCAGCTAAATGAGTAAATGTAGTTTGATTAAAAAACCTTGTCGGCTTGCTTGCAAACTGTTAGTCTTACCAAGTTACAGGTTGTGTTGCTAGGTCAGCTAATTTGCACTTCTGCAGGATGCAAATATAAGAAATCAATGTATCACTATCTAACAAACACTCTTCTGATGGAGGCCTGGGCTGGAAAGCTCAAACTACAACTTTTACAGGGAGATGAAGCCAATACTGTTAAACATTCAGTGTTCGAAATGGGCTAATATATTGCGATCGTGTGTGTGGTCACCAGGTAGAGGGGGTTCTGACAGATGCAAAAAACCAACTGAGCTCAGAAATCTTGAGGAGGGTTGAAATGGAGAACCAGGTCCAAACACTCAAAGAACAGCTCGAACTCCAGAGGAACATCAGTGAGCAGGTACACACACACCTGGCAGTCTTTGCTATAATTCAATGTCCTCCACCTAAACCTAATTTTAGATTCAACCAATTCTTGTCTTTCAGAGTGTAATCTGTTCATTTTACGTATCGCCTCAGACTGATACTTGCACAGCTCACAGTTGTTTATGTTTTGTAGGAGATCCTTGAGATACGTAGCAGACACGAAAGCCGTCTAGTGGAAGTGGACTCGGGACGACGGAGAGAGTTCGAGAGTAAACTGGCAGAGACGATGCAGCAACTCCGCCACGATCATGAGTGTCAGCTGAGCCAGTACAAAGAAGAGATGGAAAGGACCTTCAGTTCAAAGGTACCGACACACAACTTAGAGGGAGATTTTACCACTGGAAAGATTTTAATTTCATAAAATGGGCTCTCTGTGCAGCAGGGGGAAAAAGCTATATTTTGTTTTTAAATTGGTGCTTCATGACAAGAAAGAACAAAGACAAGGGACTCCCTTTTGCTCAAAAGGTAGACAACCGACAGCAGCCAGAATGCTCTAGGACTGTTGCATCAAAGGCCAGTGTCACTCCTAAACTACGCCAACGCCTACAGCCGCTCAGAGCTTCTAACATTAGGCTAAACTCTGATAGCACCACTGGGTAACACACTGGTTTCTGTAATGTTGCTGTGCTTGTAACAAACCCTTCCTCTGTGCTCAGACATCCATTGGCTGGCTTGAGTTGTTTGGTTTTTTTAGAGTTTGGGTGTGTCTTAATGTTTGTCCATATGTGGCCCAAAGCTTGGTGGAACGCACAGCGACTCCGCTTCGGTGTCCACATTTATGGCAGTGGCACCAGCAGTTGTGCTGACAGGGGGCAGCTCTGGGACTTGACTGTAGCGGCTGCCTCCTCCATATGCTGTAATTCCTCCGCCCTGGATTCTGGCTCAAAAGTAGCCAGAATGTCTGTCTGATTCCAGTATTACACTGTTAAAATAGTTTTTCTTCCAGCAGTAGTTTTAGCCAGTTGGTTTTGGACAGGATGGTTTTTGAGCAATTCAATAAGATTTAATTACACCAATATGTAAGGATTATTAAGAAAAATTACATTCTTGTGTGTGCATAACAGGCCTGTTATACCAGGTGTTAAACACATCATGGAAAGGATCCCTACGAAAGACGCCCTTTGTTTTTAACAGGAAACTGAATTCTCACTCTGAAATCTCGTGCTTTGTCATGTGGAGGCATGGCTGCAGTAGGATAACGAGCGTGCCAGCAGACCTGGAACCAGCTAACCACCTGCATCTTGACTGGGAATCAAATAATAAATAAAAGTAGCGCATTTAATAATAAAATAATTATAAAAGTAATTTTCCTCTAAACTCTACTCCAGTGAAAGGTATACTGCAATAAACATACTGTCAAGTAAAATTTACAGTACTAAGTGACTGGAGTACATGTAATGGAGTAAATGTACCTCATTACTACCCACCTGGATGCAGGCAACATGAAGGGAAGATGACCATGGCTCATTTGCATATACTCCTCACATTGCTGATTGTCATCCAGCTTGGCATCATTACAAAGTTTCACTTTAAGATTTGCTTAAGTGTCAAGATTTACTACACATTGTTTAGTTTATGAAATTAAAAAAAAAAATACTTTTTTTGTTTTTTCCTGTGCTGCAGTTACAGAATGCCCAGCAGGCTGCCTTGGAGAAAAACGACACTGCGGCAGCGACGAAAGACGAACTGGAAACCACCAAGCTCAGAGTGGAGACTCTCAGCTCCCAGCTCCAGCAGTACCAGAAAGATGTAAGTGCAGTCCATAATAAAACACCAAGACATCACCGCCCACCTCTCCGATTTGTTCAGCAATTAAATACGTCTAGTGTTGTATTCACCATTTCTGCTGGTTAAAGAAAGAATAGACTGAGATTAACGCTGTACTATTGATGTAAGTGAACATTCTGGGAAAAAAAATCTTACATCGACATTTCTTTGTATGAACACTTTGTCAGACTGAATGAATTAAATTCAACAAAATGATGATTCAGTCTGCTCATTAGGCAGCAATGTTGGGTCTGTTAGGACATAATGGCTAAACTTGGAGAACGTGTTAACAATGTGTACAAATGATACAAGAAACTAGTAGACAGTTAAATCTGCACACTTATAACAGGGACTGGATGATCCAATAAGATGTCTACATGGATTGTTCTAGAACCTTACCATTGCATTTCCTGTTTCATCGTACAATGCTCCCTCCACCTTGTTAAATCAGTGTCCCTCGGGTATATCTTCAAACCAGAGCATTCTGTGCAATAGCGTTGTGTATAGCCTGGTAGTTTCAGTACTCTTCGTGAAAAAACGGAGCTGCATTTAAATACTCTGTAACGTTACACAGAAGTGTCATCATAGGGAAAGGAAGTTGGTTTCTAGCTCGTGTTGCTAAATGTTGGGAGAGGGTTGTGTTCTTGTCTTTGACATGCATCATCAAATGGCAGAAAAATGCAAATGGCTGGATCAAAGTATTTCTAGGCTGAAATGAGTTGTCCACATCTGATTCTTCTTACTCTATGAGCATAAAGCACATTAACACAGTAGTGTTTAAAAGAACCAATCATAAGGCAACTCGGGTAGCAATGAGCGTAGTGTACATGTACAGAGAGCCGCTTATCTTTTGAAAATCCTCTTTAGGTTTTAGACCCTGGCTTGTCCAGTGTTGCTCTTGTATAGGCCTGTCACAATAACATTATTGACTTATGGTACGATGGGTAGACATGACCTTGATCATCTTTGTTGACCTCAATAGGCAGTCATGTTTGCATGTTTACACAAGAATGTCACCAGCATGTGAATAAACAGCAGGAGTAAGACTTGGGCACGGCGCCCAGCCAAATGAATTCATTTCTGGTTGCACTGCTTCTGTCCTCCAGCCGTCAGTTGAGCAGCACAGTTCAGTGTCTTTCTACATTTGGTGACAAACATTGCATTTCCTGAAGCAGATCATCTGATATCTGAATGTACACAGAGGAATGTAGAAAATCCAAACCGGATATTCGGCTAGAAGAATGTACTAAGCAGAGAGAAAAGACTCTCTAGCCACTGGTACAGCCAGCCAACACATGCCATTTCGGCTTTGTCACGACGCGGCTAAAGCGTGCTGACCCAAGCCATAGAAGAATGGCGCATTTAGCAGCCAAACAGATGGAGGGGTTTTTTGTCTTTGTGTTTTTTTTTAAAAAAAAATGATAACGTTGACATGATACATGTGTCGCATGTGTAGCTGTTTAATCCATGCAAGTTATATTACATGTGGGTTATGTAACAGAAGTGCTTACAAATATATTTTATATGGCAGGGCCGGTACTACAAAGCAAGTTCGACATATTCAGGATGTATTTGTTACGTTGCGTCAGTCTGTAGGACAATTTCTGTATACAAAAGCATCTCTGAATCACCATCAGCAGCCCATTAAACAGTCTGCAAGATTCCAAATGGTGATTCTATTTTCCAAGAGAACGGAGTGGTCAGTAGGCGGAGCTCTTAGTGTTCTCTCCGGAGCAGGTTAGCCAGTCAGCTTTAGTTACCATGGTGATGTAAAGTGAACCGCCATTGCAGGACTGAAAACCCAGGGTTAAACCTGCTTTGTAGGAGAAGGCCCCAGTCTTTGTTTTTCACCCAGGTTTGGGAGGTTAGTTTAAATTGACATGAAAATTCAGGACTGGACTTGGAACAGTTGAGCGAGTTTATACCCACAATGTGACCTTCATTTTTGTCTTAATAATGCACACACCACCTCCCCTGCATTAGTTGCTTCAGTATTTCAACCACTGTGGTCATTTTATGGTTTCAGCCTGGCTAAAGCTTCTTGTTGAGCTAACTCTTGTTGTTCATCTAAAACCAGCAGATTCTCCTGTTCATTGATCATCTTTGTTTTTGCAAGTATTTGTGCCTAACCTCGTTGTTACATGGCATCTAGGTAATGTTGTCGAACGGTTCTTTCATGCTAACATTGGTTTATTCTTCATTTCTCAGAAAATGATGCTGGAGAGCCGCTTTCAGGAGCTGGAGAGGACTCTTGACAGGGAGCGAGAAGTTTGGCAGCAGAAACTTTGTCAGAAAGAGCAGGAGATGCTGAGCATGCGAAGCCAGATGTACAGCCAGCTGGAAGACTATGAGAACCTGCTGGATGTGAAGCTAGCCCTGGATATGGAAATTAATGCCTACAGGAAGATGCTGGAGGTGGAGGAACAGAGGTATGCCTGTCATCTATGTACATCATGCAACAGTTGAGCAGCATCCTTTTTACCATCTGATTTTCTAAAGCAAAAACATTGCATACTTTATTTCTCTCAGATTGCACCTTTCACCCAGCCCCTCACAGCGTGTGACCGTAGCCCGAACACATGAACACAGCAGCCGCAAGCTCAGGGGACGGAAACGGAAACACGAGGGGGCCTCGGGCAGCTCGCCCGCCTATAAAATAGCAAGTCGTCCAACAGAGCATGGCCTTCTGAGTGTTGCAGAAGTAGACATGGATGGAAAATTTGTTAAATTGAAGAACAATGCTGACATGGTAAGGCTGTACTGCAGCTGGATAATAGGTTTTTGAAGATGCTCTTTAGTATGATTGTTGGTTAAAATGCCCCAGTTTCACTAAATCATGGCACAGATCAGTTTATTTCTTGTAGGGACACATGTCCAAGTCACTTCATGGTTGGCCTCTGAAAACTGTTATTTAGTAATTTGTCCCGCAGGTCTGGAGGAGCTTTGTCACATCTGAGAAAATAACCCATCATAGTGATGCCATCAGGGTTGGACATGGACTAAAAGTTTGTAACAGGAAGTTGTAGAGATGAACACTTGTCTGGCAGGGGAAGTTAATAATGTTTTATTGGGAAATCAACATAATTGACTTCAAAAAATAAATTTAAATAAGTTATTGATATTGTAGACTAGCTTTTCACTGAAGTGTTGTGGATGCGTCGTACAGCACCACCCAGAGGGCAATGTTGGTGAGGCCGTGCTCCCCATTAACACAGTGGAGGACTTCAGAACACCAACTTCCGTTACTATTAACGAACTGAGACACTCAGGCTGTGGTGGACAGTAAATCACACTTTAATGTCATTGTCAGGCAGAAGACTGATATGAGGCGTGAGAATGCAGTGTACACTCACCTCTCTGCTTTACTTGTTCACTCAGACCAGTTTGCAGCTGAACTGCCTCTTAGGTTCATAAAATTTTAAAGTGGACTAAAAATGGGAATGAATTGGCACCCTTGCCTAGTCATTGAATGACGCCAAAAATTGGAAATGAAAGATTCCTAGCCCTAAATTTTAATGAAATATACTTAAAGCATGGATACTTATTTTCAGCTTTATATACAGCATTTCCAGCTTTTTCTCTTTTCAACATTTCCAGGAGCAGCCGCTGGGTGGCTGGGTTGTCCGCAGGACGTTCCCAGACGCTGGAGACATCTCCTTCCACATCCCTTCCTCCTGCGTCCTGGCTGGTGGGCAGACTCTTACCGTGAGGAGTTATTTATGTTTAACTGTATTTCCCTCAATTCACTGGGGAAATAAAACTCATATCACTGTCTTGGGGGGGGGGCTTGCCAAATATATGAAATAGAAATTAATGGGGTGCATGTGTGGGCAGATCTGGGCAGCAGGAGCAGAGGCGGAGGCTGAGTCTGGGGACCTGATTCTACAGGGGCACAGGAGCTGGGGCCCCGTAACTGATGTGAGGGTGACCCTTGTGAACCCCAACCATGAGGTAAGTGAAGTGAGCTGCAGCCGCTTGTCTCTGCTATCTCACGGTGTTGGCTGTTGCTCACCATAGGGGTCATGCAATACCTTTTCAGGAAGTAGCGGAGCGCAGGATATGCATGACGGGCAGAGGTGGCGAAGAGACCGAACTGGAATTTGATGAAGAATTTGTCGCAGGCAGTGACATCCAGCACTTTCGGAGACAGGTAAACACAGATTCTCAAAACCAGCCAAAAACCACAAAGTTCCATGACTGCAGAATGACGTGTAAACGCTTTTACAGATGCAACACAAGTGCTTTAGCTTATGAAACGTGACGTCAATTTTATTTTTTCCCCTTTACACTGAAGCCAAAGAGAAAGAAGAAGTGTTGTTCTGTCTCTTGAGTGCAGACAGCGTGCTGTACTGTAGGTGAGGAGGGTGATGCTGCCACACTGAGACTTTGCCCTCTGCTTGGTGTGCTCTAGTCTGTGAATGAATCACAAGATGCATGGCTTGTTTAACACAGTTTGCTGCGGCTTTTGTGTGTTTTTATTTAGCAGCATGCCAAACATGTTGACATGAGTGGAAGACTAGGGACCAGCATAACAAAGCAAGTTCAGCTCGGTCTGTCTCTCTTCGGGTTACCTGGCATCCCTGAGCTTAACAGTGGCGATCTGATAACTGGTAACATAAAGATGGTTATCAGTTGACTCTTAACTCTGTTTAACTAACCAGCCCCCTGTGTGTTCATGTGGAACAGGCAGTGTTCTTGATTACAAGAAACACCAGACCATGAATCGACTACTTAATATGATTGACATTTTTGTTGATGAAACGTTCACATTTCCCCATGAGTATTCCTTTTTCATTTCACGAGTGGTGAAATGTGTACAACAATTTCTGGTATCACAGAGCAGGCATACCAGGAAACCTGCATTAAGCCCAGAGATGGCTGGCTAACCCACACACTTGCTTCATGATACAGACCCCCCCCCCAGTCATAAATGTTACACAATGATTGGTGACAAATTAAAACCCAACATGTGTTTGAGGCTCTGTTCCATCATGACCCTCCAGAATGGCTTCCAAAAGACGTTCCTTCATTTGGTGTTTAAATTATGGAGGTGGAGAGCTCAGTTTAGTAGGTCGCCCTCATGCCTGTAGGGGAAAAACGTGGGTTTGTCTCTCTCCTCGAGGCTTGAGATGTGTGCCGCCTTCCACTTTGACGGAAATGTGTGGAACTCCTAATCAGCCAACTTTTTTTACTTTTAACTCAAATTTGCTTTTTTGATATAGAAGTTTGCTGCTCAGTGTTTGTCTGGCCCCAGAGATGTGCTCATTTTCTGCAGTACAGGAAATCCAGCTGCTGCTACTACAGGGGGGGAAAAAACAGCTACTTTGTAGCCCAGTAGGTGTCGTGGCAAAAATAAATGGTGCGTATGAATTGATGATCATGCCCCCACAATGTTGGACATGTTTAACAAATGTAAAACGCGCCATTGTCAAATGGGCAAAATTCAAAGTGTATTTCGAAAATCAACACTACATTGAATTCATACATTGAAGTGGCTAATTTAGATTGGCCATGGCCTGACCACTGACAGTCTCATTTTTGCAGAGCATTGGATTATACAGGTGTACTGCATATGTGCAACTGACAGCAGCAAAGCTTGCTCGCATTGCGACACGTGACGTATAAAGGTGTAGTAAACTAATGAGATAGAAGGAATGAAGAGTATGTACCCAAATGCAGAAGCTAGCATGTCCTAACACTCACTATATGTTCCTACTGCTACAGTAAGTTGACACTAGTGTTAACATCGGTGCAAGGTAGGGACGATCTGAATAAGCTGCATGCAGAACTTGCTCGCTTATGTATCTATTATGTTTGTTTGATTTTGGATGTAGATGCATGGATAGTGCACACAAGATTCAGACCCCTTCAATTTTTCAAATTTTATGTTGCATCCTTATGCTTCGTGTTTGGTTTTTTTCCCTTCATCAGTGTCTATTTTAAGTCAGTCTACACTCAGTAGCCCCACAAAGATGAAGCAAAAACAGATTTTCAGACATTTTCTTAATTTTTAAGAAAAACCTGAAATATCACATTGGCATAAATATTCAGACCCTTTTCTGTTACACTTGAAATGTAGCTCTAGGTCCTCTGTGATAAATTCAATTAACTGGGCATGATTTGGACAGGCACTCTTGTCCATAAAAGGTTGCACAGCTTCCAAAACATATCGGAGCAAAATCCAAGGAAGTGCCTGCAGAGCTCTGACAGGATTGTGTCGAGGCGCCAAGAGCACAAGGGCCTCCATTATTCTTAATTGGAAGGAGTTTAGAGCAACCACAAATGAGCAATCGGGGAGAAGGGCCTTGGCAAGAGAGGTGACCAAGAACCCGATGGACACTCGCTGAGCTTCAAAGATCCTGTGAGATGGCAGAAACTCCTGAAAGGCCTCCCATCACTGCAACAACTCGGCCCATCTATGCTTTATGGCAGAGGGGCCAGACGGAAGCCTCCGCTCAGTGAAAGACTCATGAAAGCCTGGAGTTTACAAAAAGCACCTTGAGAACTCTGATTGTGAGAAAGATCTCATCTAATGAAACCAGAATTGAACTATTTGGCCTCAGTTATAGGCATCATGTCTGCAGGAAACCAGGCACCGCTCATCACCTGCGCAATACCATCCCAACAAAACACAAAGCAGGTGGTGGCGGCAGCATCATGCTGGGGGGTGTCTTTTTTTTTTTTTTTATAGTTTGACAGCTAACTCCTGCTTGAGATTGAGTCACCCTAGGGGTATGGGTGGATATTTTGGCTTAATCTTTGTACAGTGGGTAGAAGTGGAGATGCGTTCATCTTTATATACAGTCCAACCCAACAGCTTGAGAGGATCTGCAGAGAAAAATGGCAGAAAATCCCCCTATCAGTGGCCTGTACTACGAAGGGAGTTGAACCTACAGAGTTAACTCAGGGTTATCAGGCAAACTCGGGCGTTGACAAACTCGGACTGCCTACACTGGAGTTAAACGGTACGAAGGTGAATAAGATGTTGGTTAGTTGAGTTGGTGTTAACTTAATTGGAGTTGGTGCGCGTTAGCATAAAAGGGGCTGTGCAAGCAGTTTTTCACAACGGAACATGCTCTATATTTTCCCCAGTAGAATGCACGTTGATGGTGTCAGGATATGAGGAGTTTAAAGACTAGTAGCCAGGGAGGCTTGTTGGCATCGCATTGAGTAAATGTGTAGCATAGAAAACTGTCTGTCCCCAGAACAGTGCCTCCCATTTAAAACGCACAATTAAACCCTACATAAAAACAGCAGCTGTACAATGTCATTTTGTTGTTCAGAGTGGTTATTGCAGACGGTGTGAAAGATTTCTTGTAAATGTTTTTCCGGGCCAGTGGAACTTTATATCGTCTGCCTGTTGGCAGTAACCGTACGAGAGGGTGAGAGGGGTCCCCTGTGATCAGAGCGGTTGTAAAGATAAATTATCTTGCTGCAGTGGTTTATTATGCGGGAGAGTTTGGTTTTGTTTGGCAGTGAGGAGGTTGAGCCAGGATGAGATGTTGAAGGTGAGAATGGATTCAATGAGTGAACAGTAAACCAGAGTTAAAATATCCTTGCTTACATGAAAAGTCTCGTTTCCTCAGAAGGTGGAGGCGCTGTTATGGGGTGGGTGTGTGTGTGTGTGTGTGTGTGTGTGTGTCTAGATAGATAGGGACAGGTGGTTGACTGGGAAATTATATTAGACTTCACAATCTGATTTAGCAGTGAGGAAATAAGTGAGTTTATCACTTAATTATGCACCTTCAGAGACTTTTCTGTGAATTGGGTGTATTCTGAAGAAAACATTAATTTCAGGGAATTTTTGTTGTTGTAAATTTGACACTTGTGTTTTTTTTTTTTTTCTTGGTTTATTAACCCCCTGGCTCTGTAATTTTTGGACACGTAAAATAGTCGATCTAAATATGTGAAAACACTTTAGGATAATTCAATTAGTCTACAGATGGGCTGCATCTAAAACTGTCCTGTTAATTAATGAAGATGTCTTCCCTAAAATCAGAGGCTGCAGTGCTCGCTGTATGATTGTAATGCTGATGTTTCCTAGCTTAATTTCAGCTGCAGCCGCAGTGGAATAAGTCGGGATGAAATCTAAACACATTTTATCAAGTGGTGTGTAATTAATATCCAACTTCTCATCATTAACACTGAGTACAGATGTGGTATGAGGCTCATGTATACAGGGTAACCTCGAGTTACCCACGAACAAAACCTTCTCGGAGCAGTTTAGAGATGCGGCATACATTGCCATGGCAACAGACCTCAGGTAACACTTATCCACCTTTCATAGTACAGGTTAATCAGGAAGTTACTCCTGAAGTTACCTGGATAAGCCAGTTACCTCGCTTTGTAGTACAGGTTAGCTGCTCAACATGAGTTACCAATCGGCCACCAGGTGTGCAGAGCTGGTTGCATCATCCCATAGTAGACTCGAGGCTGTAATTGCTGCCAAAGGTGCTTAAACTAAGTCTGAGTTCATGGTCTAAAATACTTATGTCAGTGATCTTTCAGTTTTTGTTTTAATGAGTCTAAACTTCTCAAATCCTGTGTTCGCGTTGTCATAGGTAATGACTGTAAATTGGGGAGAAAAATGTTTTAAAAAAGCAGCACGGCTGCAACATAACAAAGAGGAGAATGTGAAGGGTCTGAATACTTTATGAATGCACTCTATATGACGCTAGCATGTGTCCCATGATGATAAAAGTGATCGGTTTGTTTCAGGATTTATCGAAGGAGGTGAGCTGTGCAGTCATGTGACTGCTTGTCCATCTCCTGCTATTCTTCACGTTCGCTTGGGGAAAACCTCTCCTGCCATCTGGTTCCAGTCTCGTGCACCGAAGTCTTGTCTCTGTCAAACTTCAGTAGGACAATGACATGTTAGACTGTGACCAGCTCAGACGCCTTAGAGCAACAGTATCAACCTCAGTATTCCTCACTTGTGTCATCGCTCTTACCGCACAAGACATCATAAGCTTTGCCTTGATTTCATCTAATTTAAATGAATGTATGTGTGAAATAAAATGGTTTGCATAATAAAGTTATAAATGCAGTCACACTTGTGGCTTTAAGTATTGAAGACTGTTTATTGCAACATATTTCAATTATAGTAATTTGGAGGGGAAAGCTGTGTACTTGAAAGTGCTCCCGAGCTGGGAGCAACCTGGGAATTCCTGGAGGAGTTAAGAAGCTGGATGGATTTTTAACGAGACAAGATGGTACGTTCACCCCCCCACCCCCTATAAAGTTATCATTTTCAAAAATACCTTTTCCAACACTTTCTGGCTTTGCTCTAGTGGTATCAACACCATTTATCTAGTGCACAGTGGGTCTTTATTTATTTTTTTTAAATCCAGGTTTTGAGAGATCTGGTTCAGATTTCTAGATTCAGCCCTGTATAATTTCATCTATGGTACGGACATCATTGACAGATTTGCCCTGACCAAGAAAGATCTCCTACATTACACTCAAATCAAATTGGGCCAGATAGATTTGTCTTTATAGTTTAGATCTTTTACATGGTTTGCAGTGTGACGATCCTGGATCAGAGCTAATGCAAATGTTGTTTTGTTTTTTTTCACGCCACACCACCGATGTGGCTTTAAGTCAGTTGGTCCACAACTTTATGCCAGATTGAAATGTCCCAATGACCTTGCCATCCAACTTGGAATAAACTGTAATAATTTAGCTGAACCTCTGACCTTTAACCTAGTATGGCTGTAGACTCTTATTTGAAAACCATACAACAAAGTGTGGCTGTAGCTGCGTCTACTGTAGCCAAAGCATTCATGTCCTGCTGCCCCTCACCATTACAGTACATGAGTCCAATTCACCAGAAAGACCAAAATATTAACATCTCTGGTTTAATTCCATATGGGGGCCCTTGTAACTGTACATGTCACACTTGTCTTTCACCATGATTTAATAAAAAAAAAAAAAATGCCTGAAGCATACATGTGGTTGAGGGAAAAACAATTAAAACATCAAATGTGATCTTACATTCTTACATGGGAAGGAGCAGTTAAATGCTGTGATATGAGTTGCTGATGCTCACCATACCGCCTTGAATACAGGTGCTGGTCATAATTAGAATATCATCAAAGTTGATTTATTTCAGTAATTCCATTCAAAAAGTGAAACTTGTATACATTTATTCCACACAGACTGATATATTTCAAGTGTTCATTCCTTTTAATTTTGATGATCATAACGGACAACTAATGAAAACCCCAAAATCAGTATCTCGGAAAATTAGAATATTGTGAAAAGGTTCAATATTGAAGACACCTGCTAAAGAGGCTGGCTGTTCAGAGCTCTGTCTCCAAGCACATTAATAGAGGAATTATTTTATTATTAAGAGAGGCGAAGGGAAGGAAAAGATGTGGTAGAAAAAAAGTGTACAAGCAATAGGGATAACCGCACCCTGGAGAGGATTGTGAAACAAAACCCATTCAAAAATGTGGGGGAGATTCACAAAGAGTGGACTGCAGCTGGAGTCAGTGCTTCAAGAACCACCACGCACAGACGTATGCAAGACACGGGTTTCAGCTGTCGCATTCCTTGTGTCAAGCCACTCTTGAACAAGACACAGCGAAATCAAGGTCCCAGAGTCTGGAGGAAGAGAGGAGAGGCACAGAATCCACGTTGCTTGAAGTCCAGTGTAAAGTTTCCACAGTCAGTGATGGTTTGGGGTGCCATGTCATCTGCTGGTGTTGGTCCACTGTGTTTTCTGAGGTCCAAGGTCAACGCAGCCGTCTACCAGGAAGTTTTAGAGCACTTCATGCTTCCTGCTGCTGACCAACTTTATGGAGATGCAGATTTCATTTTCCAACAGGACTTGGCACCTGCACACAGTGCCAAAGCTACCAGTACCTGGTTTAAGGACCATGGTATCCCTGTTCTTAACTGGTCAGCAAACTGGCCTGACCTTAACCCTATAGAAAATCTATGGGGTATTGTGAAGAGGAAGATGCGATACGCCAGACCCAACAATGCAGAAGAGCTGAAGGCCACTATCAGAGCAACCTGGGCTCTCATAACACCTGAGCAGTGCCACAGACTGATCGACTCCATCCCACGCCGCATTGCTGCAGTAATTCAGGCAAAAGGAGCCCCAACTAAGTATTGAGTGCTGTACATGCTCATACTTTCATGTTCATACTTTTCAGTTGGCCAACATTTCTAAAAATCCTTTTTTTGTATTGGTCTTAAGTAATATTCTAATTTTCTGAGATACTGAATTTGGGATTTTCATTAGTTGTCAGTTTTAATCATCAAAATTAAATGAAATAAACATTTGAATTATATCAGTCTGTGTGTAATGAATGAATATAATATCCAAGTTTGACTTTTTGAATGGAATTACTGAAATATATCAACTTTTTGATGATATTTTAATTATATGACCAACACCTGTACATTCACATGAAGATAATGGGTGGATGCCATTTGTGTGTGTATCAAAACCTGGACAAATGGCACAAACTGACAGATCCCTCTAAACCCTTCGAGATCAGCAGTGACATGACTGATGAGCAGCGCTTTATTGAAAAGTTTGTGTGAAAGAGTCAATCTGAACACCTGATGAGTTGTCAGATGGATGATGTGCCTGAGCTAAAGTATCGCTATCTTTAGTTCTTAAAAGTCAAACACACTTGCTTGTTCCATGAGGAGGAAAATAACTGGATTGGCAGATTAGAACGCTTCATTGTCTTCTCCAGAAAAGATGTCAGATGTGAGACAGACTCTGTCCTCCACCTCTTAAAGGAGTCTTTTAGTCCTGGCTTCAACTTTTCTATATCAGGATTGGAACCTGTCTTGAGCTTTGTTACTATCCTCCCTCATATGTGACTTATGTTCAGGATTGTAGAATGTAGTCTACACCATAGTCTCTTTGTTGGTGGCTTTGCCGAAGGTGTTCATGGACAGGGTCTGTTGGTGACGTGTGGTGTGGGCAGGCAAGGGAATCTGCAGTTGCACTCTCTGGTCGGTCTTCTTCCATGTCTTGAACAGATGCATGTGGTAGCGCACAGAAACCTGAGAAACAAATAAATGACCATCAAATTTTTTCATATTTCAGTGCAGCCTGTAAAGGTCAATGGTTAAATACAGGATCAATGTTACATGGACAAAGTGCCATACTTTGGTCATGTGATGACACCTGTGCCTTTTCCATGATAACTGAGCAAACTCAGAAGACCATGAGATGTGGTTGAAAGCCTGGTAAAAGCTAGTAAATGAGGCTAAGATTATTTTGTCAAACTACTGTTCACAAGATCAGGAATGAACTTTCACTTTGTCTTGTGAATTTTGGATTTAAAGATAAACTATTTGGAGGATTGATTTAAAACAAAAAAATCTGTTAGTCTTAGCTGTTTCAATATTTCTCAACAGCCAAATCAACCCAGATGAACCCAGATGAACCCGGATGAACCCAGAGAGCAGCATCATCAACTCTGCAGGTCCCCTCAGTTCTACAGTGCATTCGAACATCTTACAGTTGAGTTTTTGGGTTTTACACATGGCCGGTGCGTGGCACTATTACATATAGATTAACATCCGTTACATTCAAGCCCTTGCCAAACAAGTTCACACACTTCTGATTGAGCCGCTCCGTATTTTCCACGACACCAGAGTTTTTAAATCTGGTGTCTGTGTCGACAGTCCTGCACTGGCGGTAGTGATGCGTTTTATGTCAACTAACAATGATTGGTTTGCCGGAGCTGTAGGGTGGAGCAACCCAGAACGACGAGCTCACCTGTAGGCAAACATACATCACGAGTTTGAGTAATTACTCTCACTGCCTGAAGGGGAGAGAAAAGTTCCACACTGCAGCTTTAAGGTTGAGGAGGGTAAAATAAGCACATGTTCTGTCTGAATTAGCTGTATAGACCCTGAGCGTACCACGGTCCAGAAGACGTATATGGTAAAGAGGGCCAATGTGAGTACAAGGAGTCCCAGGGCCTCCATGCCGTTGGTGTAGTAGAGGTCCATGGCGCCCTGAACACACAGCCATCCTGACAGGCTGGCGAGTGGTGTGATGAACAAGAAACACACTGCGTCACCACACAGCGTCCTCCTCTGTTGTTGGATGGATGGAGAACACAACCACTGAGGAAAAAGGAGGGTGAAGGCTGGTTAACAGCACATCTTAAAAGACAAGTTCAACCCAAGGTCATGGTGGTGGGCATGGTGTGGGTATTTGACCAACATATGGACTTCCACTAGTACACCTTGAGTGGGAAATATGGCATTTGGACAACAGGTGGTTCTACATGCTTGGTTCCTGTGAACTGTTGCATATGCAGTTAGTACTAGTAATACTGTAGCAGTAAACAGTATAAATAACCCTAAATTGTCAGTACAGAAATTCTATAAATCCTCTAGAAACTTGGATGTACAATATGTGTTTTGTAGGACTGGGTGATACGGGTGAAATAAATAGCATAATGTATTTATATATATATATATATATATACACACACACACACACACACACACACATACAGTGAGGAAAATAAGTATTTGAACCCCCTGCTATTTTGCAAGTTCTCCCACTTAGAAATCATGGAGGGGTCTGAAATTGTCATCGTAGGTGCATGTCCACTGTGAGAGACATAATCTAAAAAAAATATCCAGAAATCACAATGTATGATTTTTTAACTATTTATTTGTATGATACAGCTGCAAATAAGTATTTGAACACCTGTCTATCAGCTAGAATTCTGACTCTCAAAGACCTGTTAGTCTGCCTTCAAAATGTCCACCTCCACTCCATTTATTATCCTAAATTAGATGCACCTGTTTGAGGTCGTTAGCTGCATAAAGACACCTGTCCACCCCATCCAATCAGTAAGAATCCAACTACTAACATGGCCAAGACCAAAGAGCTGTCCAAAGACACTAGAGACAAAATTGTACACCTCCACAAGGCTGGAAAGGGCTACGGGGAAATTGCCAAGCAGCTTGGTGAAAAAAGGTCCACTGTTGGAGCAATCATTAGAAAATGGAAGAAGCTAATCATGACTGTCAATCTCCCTCGGAC